>NW_015548201.1:748272-748585 GCF_001515605.1 Sinocyclocheilus anshuiensis | reverse complement strand
AGTTTTCGAGACACTCGAAGCTTTGAATCTTTTCCCGAAACAGTCAGAGGAAAGCCTCAGTGCTTCAGAAGGCTTAATTTGCCCATCCCTACCCCCTACATATTTCATTGTGCGTGACATGATTTACACGCAGCGTGTCTTCTCCAGGTCGTGCTCAGGTTGTTCGAATATATATATATCGAATTTGATCTTTTAATTGCACTTAATGTATCTTAATACATTACGCCATGTTAAGTGTTTATGTTTTTCTAAAGGAGGAAAACGCTTAACGAGAGACTTTGTGCATTGCGTTCATATTCTGCTGTTCTGTAGC
>NW_015548201.1:747808-748122 GCF_001515605.1 Sinocyclocheilus anshuiensis | reverse complement strand
TGTGGGGTAGGTTTAGGGGTTAGCATTTTTTGTAGCATAGTGTAGGAAATCAACACTTTAATTGACACAACCAATAAAATCTTTAGAATCAGCTGTGGGGCAGAGTTTGCACTGAAGTGGATTGGGGGAAAAATTGCTCATGCGTGTCATGTGCCTGTCTGTCAATGGGAGGAAGCCATGCCCTATTTTGGAGCTCCCACCCTGTTTCGGAGTTCCCGCCCCCATTTGGAGATCTCCAATTATATGCAATAATTATGCAGAACTCTAAGGCTTAATATAATTTAAACGGATGAGTTATAAAAAAAATTACACCC
>NW_015548201.1:745976-747501 GCF_001515605.1 Sinocyclocheilus anshuiensis | reverse complement strand
GGAGAGTGCAAGTGGCGATTGCAAGTGACTTCGTAATTTAGTTTATTTTTTCTTGTCTTCACCACCTGGCTATACTGTTGTAAAATGTTGAGCGATTCAAACAAAAAGTAATCAATAAATAGAACAAAATAAAAAATAAAAAAGACTGTAAGTGACGTCGCTAGCGGAAGTGCAAGTGTCTGAGAGTGCAAGCCTGAGAATGCACGTCTGAGAGTGCAAGCGCCAAGCTGCAGCCAGACCCTTTTGGTCTCGCCTCCCTCTGCCATTAGGCACGTTCGATTTGAAGCAGCGCTGCGCAGGATGAGTGTATGACATTAACCGCTAAAGCATAAGGATCCGTCTGCTCTCTTATTGCTCTCACGGTACTTGGTCATACACTGATCATTCTGCGCAGCGGCACTTCAAGCCGAACACGCCTAATGTATGCTACCGCGACAAAGCACGTATGCGACAAATGACGTCAGAAAAGCGTCAGTAGGTTATAATCAGTTATGGTCTATTACTTAACCGATACCGAATCGCTCTCGTCTGCATCGCGATGCATCGAAGAAACTATTAATTTCGACACCCCTAGTAACAAGCTATCAAGCTCAAAACAAACAACAAACAATATATCATAGCAGTAATTTACTTGTGTGCTATATTCTAAGAGGAATGGACCAAAATTTACAATGGTGACGTGCCATTTTTTTTAATCGGACTATGAACATCAATAAAATTTTAAGTGTCTGCAGTGAATTATTACATTTTCTTGACAGCCAGTAATCTATATATATGTATATATATATTAGATAAAATATCGAAATATCGCAAATGTAAATATCGCGATATGCATATCGCAAGGGCGTGCGATATCTGAATCATTTAAATAATAGGCTACTTAAATCAAAACGTTGCAAAAGGTCAAAGTTTTAGTTCCACGCATATAGCAGAGAATTGCTTGATGTTAAAAAGAGTTAAGTGCAATAAGTTGCAGAAAACAACACTTTGCCGTCTCGTCTTGCTGCCTGACACACACCTGAAGCGCGGAAGCCCGCGCAAAAGCCGCATCTTGCGCAGCGTCTCTTCAGTTCTGCCGCACACGTGCAAAGCGTGCGCACACACACAGAGACGCATTTCAGACAGCGCGCAAACACTGGGTTGATTAGTCTTTCACATCTCCTCATGTTTGAACAGACACATACACACAGAATTATGTCAATAGTACCCGTCTCGATGATCATTCTCGTAAACGCAGTCAGTTATGTTTTAAATGAATGTAAACAGCTGAGAAAGAAATCGGATGTGTATCATTATACTGGATCCATGCAGTCGGTTTTAAAGGGACAGCAGCCTATAAATAAGTGCTGCTGAATATGTCACTAATGTTAACCAAACTACAAAACAGCTATAACAAAGATTAATCTAAATTTAATTCATACAGTGAACACTATGCAGTGTTATTTTACACTTAATTATTAAATTTCTGTACCTGAATACTACTGTTTATTTTATCTATGCTTGTAAATTGTGTATTTCTTTTTTT
>NW_015548201.1:737963-745948 GCF_001515605.1 Sinocyclocheilus anshuiensis | reverse complement strand
TGTGGTTTAATGTGCATTTAGGTGTGATGAGCCCTAATATATATATATATATATATATATATATATATATACACGTTTTATACTTTTTAGCAAGGATAAATTAAATTGATCAAAAGTGACAGTAAAGATATTTACAGTGTTACAGAAGATTTCTATTTCAAACAAAAGCTGTTCTTATTAACTTTTTATTCATCAAGAATCTTAAAAAAGGTCGTTTCCACAAAAATATTAAGTAGTATAACCATTTTCAGCATCGATAAGGAATGTTTCTTGAGCATAAAATATAATAGGATCATGTAACACCGAAGACTGGAGTCTTCAGCTTTGCCATCACAGGAAAAAAAATTACATTTGAAAATATTAAATTAAAAAACTGTTAATTTAAATTGTAATAATATTTCACAATATTACTGTTTTTTGTTTTTGCATCTATTTATTTGTTTGTTTGGATTTTTGATCAAATACATGCAGCATTGATCATAAAAGACTTCTTTCTAAACCAAGTCATCAGCATTTAAGGTCTGTTTTCCTTCAAGAAAAAGACTTTATACTCTTATATCTTCAATAAATTGGATTAAGTCAGCTTTTAAAAGCACACTAGCATGTAGATGACCTCAAAGCTAGAAGACATTGACTAAAAGCCACAAAACTCTAACTTTAATTTTATGGGGTCTCTAACCTCCAGAGTATTATGCACAAAGTAATAAATGTTTTCAAGCGAGCAGACCAGCTTCAGTTCAGCTTAACGTCACAGTGCCGGAACCCCAGGGAACAAATCACAAAAGAAAAACTCAAACTGTGCTCTAAACTTCTAAAGATTACATCATATATAATTTTCTAATTGCAGTTGTGTTTAATTTCAGCTGAATGGCATGTTGCCTGCTAATGCAAACCAGATGGACATCCACTGAAGCAAATACAAATCATAACATTTGTACACTGGAATGATTATGGATTTCATAGCTAGTACACAAAGATCCATCCTTCTCTGTGCGCGTCATCTGTAGGTTTCAGGTTGCTTTCACCATGAAAGTCTTCCTTTGAGGTTCAAGAACCAATGCATCTGGTTTTGGGAATGATTTGAGACATTAATGGATAGTGGATGCAAAAGTAGACAAAGGGCTGCTCTGTTGCCAGGAATAGGAAAGCAGCGTTAAAATCCCAGGAATGCTGAAGAAATGTGCCGATGTGTGCAATGGAAAGTGAACAGGAGGAGGAGGAGGTGGAGGAAAGTAGGAATAAAGGAAAATGCTCTGAGAAATATTAAGGCCAAACCAGCTTCCAAATACCATTAGCTGATGAACTGAATCCCTACTTTTGACATGGGAAAAACTCAATCGCTAATGCTGCGAGACTGTATTAGAAATACGAGACTAGGGTGGGTTTTTTGAGCATTATGTGGTTTCTAGGGTGTTACTAGGTGGTTACTTAATGGCCCAAGTCAAAAGAGGCCAAACCAAAGACATGCACTAAATATAGCTCGGTCCCTCATTTAAAGGCACCGTTCACCCAAAAATGAAAATTCTTGTAATCATTTACTCACCTTCATGTTGTTTCAAATGTTGTACTAATAACACTGGTTAATCTTCAAAACACACATTTAGATATTTTTAAATGTAATCTGAGAAGTTTATGTTCCTCCATTTAAAGTCCAGGTAACCAAAACCTAAAAGATCCAAAAATCCATATGAATAGAGCGGTACAAGCCTAAATTATATTTGTTGATCATATAAAGCAATCGTATCTCTTCACAAGACTTGGATTAAACCTCTTGATTCATATGGATTTGTTTTACAACGCCTTTGTTTTACAATGCTCTGGTTACCTGGACTTTCAATGGAGAAATACTTACATGAGGGTAAGTAAATGAATATAGAATTTTTATTTTTGGGTGATTTACCCCCTACCCATACAGGATGACAGTGCATGTTTAGACAAAAACAAATAAATCAAATTGCTTTGAAAATAATAGCAATCTCTCCTCACCTCAATTACTATTTTTCATGCCTGTATAGCACAATCAATGCAGGATGTGTTACATGACAAAGTTTAAAACACAAGATTAGTGGTTTGTTCAAATCCTTAGCAAGCACCACCAATTATTATGTTTAACATCAAATGTTCAAGCAGTCTCTATAAATAAACCACGGTTCCAATTCATCCCTCTCCTGTTTGAATGGCGGCCTTATGCGCCTAAGCCCATAAAACCTCACTCTTTAACATCTTTGTTCTCCCACTGAGGAGAAGGGGGGAAACAGACCACCCGTCTTCAAATTACTCCACTTTAGAACCTGTGGACAGAGCATATCTTCATTACCTTATGACCTGTTTAGACCCAGCGTGATTCAACACTGCATAACTTGACAGTTCAGCACTGTAAGAGGGCGTAGACTTCCGTCAAGATGAATGAACCACCGCCCTTCATATCAGACTAACAAATCACCTTCAACAGCATAGTATAATCTCAAACGACAGAACAAACACAGCTAATGATTCACCTCCTGTCACGCTAATGACTCGCTGATGTCAACCTGAACACAGGAAGCTGTCTGGCTGTAACATTCCTTTGAAAATTATTAAATAATTTTCACGTCTGTCAAGAGGTGAGGGCGACTGAGGAATGAAGTGTTTATTTTACTGTGTTGTACCAAACCTACGGCACGTTTCAGTGTAGGTCATGTGATTAATATTAAGGTAGTAAATGGTCATAACATGCCAGTTTGGTGCATTACAATAGAGATAGTCATTTTGAGGCCTTACATAGAGAGCCACTGAACTATAAAGTGAATAAATGATCCATCAGAATGGACTTCTCTCTACTTTTAGCAATTTTCCATTTCTTTGAAGTAACGCTGAAGTGGTTCCTGCAGTTTTACTCAAAAATCAGAAGATAGCCTTCATTTTTAAAATGATAGGCATCATTTTTGCCATGTTAGCTCTAGCGTGAGGAGATGCTGGTATCTGCTCAATCCTGTAATGAAATCATTCTTCATAAACACAAGATCCTGCACTGCGCTTTATGAGAAGATAAATCAGGTTAGGAATGACACGCACAGACACGCTCCTGCTATTGCATAACATCTGGCAGTAGCAGGCAGCTTTACGACCAGCTCTCACACTGACGGATGAAGTCACCATTTTGACTGAAGCAGACATTTAAGGGAGTGTTAGTGCAAGTCAGCTAAACAGATGTGCATGGCTGCACGTTATACTACCAAGTCAGACAAAGCAAGGGAAATGGTGAAAATGTTGTAAAGTCTAGCAGAGCTAAAACCATAGAAAATCTAGCTGATATTGTTTCCTTGATATTTAGAAGCTGATATTCACATAAAAGAATTTAAAAACAGTAAATGAGACATCTATTACCAAATGGCAAAGCTTTCAGGACATTTTTCAACTTCAATGCCATTTGTAATAAAATTAAACATGTCATTGGGCCATATACATGTCCATACATGAAGACACAAGACTTGTTAAAGGTGAAGTATGCAATTTCTGCCACACTAGCATAAATGAGCGAAACTGACTGTTTTCAAATAATTTTCTCAAACTTGTGCGGAGGTGTGCTTCTTGTACAATGATGTAACTCACTGCTTAACTACTGTAGAATGATTCTTTGTTGGAGAAATGTACAGGCAGCATTTTTATCCAAACCAAGGCCTCATTGTATTCATATACATACAAAATGACCTTTCAGGTCCACAACAGCACTAGCTACCAGAGCTTGTGTCTATACTACAAACAACACTGCTCATACAAGGAATGGAACTTCTGCATCTGGACCTGATCTGTTCAATATGCTCCATTGGAGGTGCTATTAAGACAGGATTCAATGACCTTAAAGAGAGAACAACGCATGCTGGAAACTAAACAAAGCATAACATATCCTTGTGAGGAGACATCTGAATGGAGTTCTGAAGCAGCCCTTTTCTTATGGGGTTGATATCAAGCGGTGACATGTTTCTGAAGGAATGCAAGTTTTGAAATAGACCTCATGAAGCACTGAGCACACTTTTCTCATTAACTCTATTGCATTTCCTTATGAGGTGTGTTTGATGGCTTTCTGCGTGCAGAGGCGGGACTGTAACCTGACACAGAATTGAATGAAATTGGATGAAAACACCTTGAGTGAGTGATGGGTTCATGTTATCTAAATTAAGTCTGCAAAACGCCTTGTTCATCATTTGTCAAACTGAAAGGGAACAAACGAGATGAATACATCATTTATAAGCAGCTAACAGCTTAAGCTGTAAACAAAACAATGGGTCTATTACCCATCACTACATCCAAGATGGAGGTCACTTACTCTTGACACGGTCAGGGGCATGTTGAAGTCCTTGCCTCCCTGAAGCCGAAAACCCCAGGGAGCAGGTCCGTTGAGCGTTACACTATATATATTCATGGCCTAAAGAGAAAACAAACACAGAAGAAAGATTAAAGTTTCATTACATCACAGTAATAATATTATAAGTGATTCAGAGCTCCTAACAAGGCTGAAACCAAACATTCCAGACCCACACACGTGAACCGTGTCTGGTATGCTGTTGACGTCTGACTGTCCGTGAATTAAACCCAACAAACTTTTTTGGACTGGAAGATACATTGAACAATTATATAGTAGAATATTTAACAATATATAGGATATTCAAATTTACCCTCATTCATATAGTACACTCACATAAAGCTATACTAGAAAGAAATACTAGACAATTCTAAAAAATAAAAAAAAACGTTTTTTTTTTTTTTGGCATCTGTGGCTCCATGAAGAACCTTTAACATCCATGGAACCTTTCATGCACAAAAGAAAAAAATGGTTCTTTTTAGAAATCTTCACTGAAAGTTTCTTTGGGGAACCAAAAATGGTTCTACTATGGCATCACTGCGAAAACCCCCTTTTGGAACTTGTATTTTTAAGTGTACACCAAAACTCATCTCTGTGGTTCCTTAAACAATGTTATCACAAAGGTCTCTATATAAAGTTGGATATCCAACTTTATTTGCCTACATACAGCACACTCACATTAATCAATGTGAACTACAGCAAACCTCAACTGCTTGATTGGTTATATCATCACAAAATGTAAATTATATTATCGCCCAGCTCTAATCTGCTAAATGTGACTAGGCATGAAGATTTCTATAAAGCTGGTTTGAAATAATGTGTACTGTGAAAAGCGCTATACAGATAAATTTGACAATTGAAAGAAAGTTTTCAGGTTTTAATGCATTTGGCTCAAGATTAACATTACTGAAACCATTTGAAAACACTTTTATTCCTGCGTGACCAATTGTTCACGGTTAAACAGTAGTGTTCGTGGAGACATTTGAGAACCGGCTTATTTAAATTAATTATCAGGTAGGTGACAGAAATAAGCACCTATATACTTCCATTGCGTGGTGAACTGCAAATTACTGGTCAGTGATACACAATGAAAGTGCACATTATCTACACTCTAGCAAATCTGTGAGAACCCAGAACATTTTAAAAGCTCAACATAGATTTATAGCACTCAGTGGCTGTTCGCATAAAGCATACGCTCAATGACCCACTTATGTGTGGTGACAGCAGATTAATTTAACAACTAATGAGCCATTTTATTCCTGAAACACTCAAATAATCCACTGCTGGCACCTCCAGCACACCATTGCATCACTGTGTTAATTATGCTACAGGTTGGTACAAGAGCAAATAGTAACATGACATAAAACTGAAACCAAAGGATGAGCAGAGACCCCCAAATTATGACATTTTCCCACTCCCTGTGACTTATGGTCCTCAAACTCCAGAGGCTATCCTATCCCACATGGAGTTTACCTGTTATAGGGTGGCGTGCCACACACATACCTTATGCCACGGGCCAAACTTGTCACCCAAACCTCCAGAAAACCAAGTGGAAATCTGGCACTGCGAGACAGCCTGACTTTCTCACTGCTGGCAAAGCTCAACTCCCTGCCCTCCTTCTTTGTGACACGGGTTCGCTCCACGTCTCTCTTACTCCACAGGCTATATAAGGAATGTAAAACTACACCAAACTATTTCAGCCCAACACCCACGAGTCACGGAGAGGGGGAAGAGAGACCGAGAGAGAGAGGGAGGGAAGGAAGGAAGGAAGAGAAAACATCTACTACCTCAGATTCTCTGGCTCTAGATGTAACATTTAAACCCATAAACTACTAGAAAAAGTCATCAGAAGGCAGGTTGGATGGGTGGGAAGCCAAATGAACATTCCTCTCAATGCGGATACCATATGTTTCATGGTTGCACCCACGGTTGGGTATATGACAGCAACTTGAGAGTGCAGCAGCACTGTTTTGCCCTGCGGTAAAACTGCAATTGAGAATACATTACACATTCTTTTCGCACGGTGCGAATAACATATGTTTTAGATGGCAAAACCGTTACCACCCAAAGCAGGTTATGTCATTGAATACAATTTGAGAGGACAAAACTGCTGCTGTTGTCGTACCCTGCGGTAAAACTGTAATTGAGAGGGCACTGTACTTTCTCAAAGGTCTCTTTTCTGGCGCATTTCAATTTTCCATGAACTACCTCCAATTTCATACAGTCCTTTGTAAAAAATAAAAAAAAACAAAAAACATAATAAGAATAAATTATTTTAAAATAGCATTCATTCATAAGTCTGACATTTCATCCTCTGTGGTGAATTAGAATGCTGTGCTTAAGAACTGATAAAACTGAAAAAGGACATTACACATAAAACAGTTAAGTGTTCAAGCAGTCTAAATTAATTTCTGTCAATTGGGTTATGTGAGTGCAAGAACAAATCCTGTACTTTGCAAACTGCATGTAACTCAGTATTGTCCTATAAACTATACATAAACTATAATAATTTGTATTATTTTCTTCAGTAAGAGGAAATACGACAAAAGTCAAGGCCTTTGATCATTGAAACTAAATACAATCTGCAGTAAACTTGGATTTATCTCTGTAATCATGATTTACAACTAAAAGATCATTTAAAAAAAATCAATGTCCTACAGAGACAATATTTAGTTCTTTAGAGAATCCAGATTAGATGCAAAACCACATTAATATGTAAACTAATGTATTACTAATTGCCTGTTAGGAAAAGTCCCAAAGTAACCAACGCATTCAAATGAAATTAGGCTACTGTATTAACATGCCGCATTAAATCATAAAGCCACATTTTAGCAATCTTAATTACATCATAAATCAAATACACACAGCTCAAACTGATGCTGAAGTTTGCCATCGTAACCAGTTATAATCTTCTGTAATACTTCTCATTAGAGAGACTATGTAACCTAGAAACGTGATACACTCTTCTTTAAAGCTCGGCTGCAGCCGGTACATCCAAAAAGAAGTTGGGAAGCAGTGCGTTTACCTCTTTCGGATCGGCAGACATCGCAGCCTTCTGTCTTCTGATCTGATGGGCTGTTATAAGGAGATCAAGTAAACTTCACAACTTTCTGGACTTGGGCGTCAGGTCGCGCAGTAGCCGCAGGTTTTCCCTGTTGGATTTTCTTTAGTAGGACTCTGATTATACGTCATGCGTCACGTGGAGGCCTGACGCACGGGCTCGGTGGGCTGTGCGCGCCCCCCTGGCCAGACTCACATATGTGCTATGATGTGTTTGAGTTTCTATATAAATTCAAAGAGGATCTATTACCCTCCAGCAGGCACTCATGTCTTTGTTGAATACAGCCACAGTTATTTTTTATTATTATAACTATTATTTTATTTTATTTACTCCAGTCATTTATGTCAAATATGTATTTACCAACAATAATTCAGTGTTTATGTAATTCTTTAATGTATTTAAGTATTTGTTTGTTTATATTTCAGTAGGATTACATTATATTGTTATATTTTCTATTCTATTATTTAAAGTTTCTTTCTTGATCCATTACAAATAGAAATCCAATACAGATCCAAAACAGATTGTGTGTGTGTGTGTGTGTGTGTGTGTGTGTGTGTGTGTGTGTGTGTGTTGGGGGGGGTT
>NW_015548201.1:735954-737883 GCF_001515605.1 Sinocyclocheilus anshuiensis | reverse complement strand
GTGTTTTTGTGTGTGTGTGTGGGTGTGTGTGTGTGTTGGGGGGGGGTTACTTAGGGAAACGTTGCTATATGGCAACGCTGTACCACAACGGAAAATGGTTAAAAAAATAAAATAAAAAAAAAAGTAGTTTTTCTATAAAAGTATGATTTTCTTTTCTATTTAAATGCATATTTATTTTAGAGATTGATAGATTTATATTCTTGGAACTCATACAAACCAAAAATACGTAGATCCCTATCGTTTAACCTTCACTGAAGGCTCACTCATCCTCACTCTCATCACATGGAAAAGCTAACTTCACACTCTTCCTATTGGCCTTTCCATAAAATAGCCTATTGCTGCATTCATTTTCTGAAAAGAAGAAATTATTTTGTTATTTATACATAAATACAACTATACTACACTAAACACTTCAAATAAATAAATAACTGCAATCATATTATTGATGCTACTATCTATAAACAATCCCAATGGGGAAATACATTACTGCAATTCCACTATGGTACAGCGTAGCCATATGGCAACATACCTATTTTTCCGTATAGTGGTACAGCATTGCCATAACGAAACATTGATATTTTCTCAATTTACAGTAAAACTATGTTAGTTAAATCGTGAATAAAAATGATCTAATTTACTTAACAAAGATGCTGCAAAAAAAAAACCCATGAGAAGAGACATTTAGAAATGAGGTTAATAGAGCAATTTCTGGAACACTTCAACAGGTGTCTTCAGTGTGAGGGTGACAGTGGGAAAAAGAGTTTTGGACGGACATTCAAATGTCAAGTGACTTAAAAGCAGCACATTGTCTATCTTAAGGCCTCACTCTTCTAATTCCCATAGTGCAATATTGTAATTTTTTTTTTCAGAATAACAAGGAAATTAGTAGAAATTAATTATTGCCAATAATAATAATAATAATAATAATAATATTGGCAACTCCGTACCATAAGGGGTTAAAGATCATTTTTAGAACCAGTAGCTTCCATTTTTAAAGATGAAAAAGGAAAACAAATCATCACATCACCGTATGAACTATGGCAAACACCGTGATGCAGGGTCGAAGTCTGAATTACGTAGTCTCCAGCAGATGGAGACAAAACACCACAAATCTACTGTGCGTTCACATTATTGTTACAGAAATTTCCCCAGCCCTCCTCCCAACAAGAGCTGCGTGTCATGCAACTCAGCCAACCTGCTGCCATAAAAAAAGTAAACATTATTGTATATACTTTTACAACGCGCAAATCTGTCAATGTTTGACCTTTAACAACTAATGTAAGTTTATTTTTCCTTTAAACACTCCTAACTTGCTTGAAGAACAAAACAGCTGGAGGGTTTTAGTGCAGCTTTACGGAAGCCGGTGTTACTTTGTTAAACATGGCTGACGACTTTGGCTTTTCGGCTTCCGACAACGGAGTTCATGCAGAAGAAGATCCGGCCGCGGCGTTTCTGGCCCAGCAGGAAAATGAGATCGCCGTGATCGAGAACGACAGCGCCGGGTTCGGCGCGCTGGAGGACGGCGGACCTCCGCCCGCGAACACGTACACGTCGTTCGGAGGTGATTGTGTCATGCTGGCCTGCTTGCTTGTACTTAAACATTATTACGCTTTTTATTATATTATTATACGATTATACGACTATTCAAGTTTGAATTTAGTGTAAACTTAATGTAAAATCTTACTACAATAACCTTATTTCATATAAGTACCAGTAGTACCATTTTTGAAATTGTACCATGGTATACTTGGAGTACCATGTACATACTATATGAATATGGTACTAAATGAGTGCCATATCACTTACAAATAAAGTACCATGATTTTTGACAATTCCATACAAAAAGTACTTTGGCAGTACTGAAATTATTGTACCATGATATTTACTAGTACTTTTAAGAATCCCATGATACATATCCTAAACATATTG
>NW_015548201.1:728655-735457 GCF_001515605.1 Sinocyclocheilus anshuiensis | reverse complement strand
ATATTACCACTGGATACCGCCATTGTACAATAGTACTGCTACAGCACTTTTTAGTAAAGGATAGTGCACATTAATTCAATGACTTGCAACAAAAACAACCACAATTACAAGTTTACAAAATAATAACAACCATATGTGTTGTTTGTTAATATTAATCGTTATTACTTATAATAACAATATAGCAAAGATGCTGTAATATGAATTGTGTGGGAAGTGATTTACAATCATCATCATCATCAAAATGATCCATAAGCTGACAGTCGTGGAGAGGGATTATTTATAATTGACAACAACCATGAAGACTTTGATATATATTTGGATTGCTGAGTTTTATTAAGATAATAAAGTGAACTCCAAACTAATACGCACCAAATCAAGTTTTGTGGTCAAAGTTTTTCAGTAGTCTTAACATGACATGTTCAGCTTTAATGCTGGAGTTAAAGTCACACCTGTCACACTATCAAGTTAAGACAAGCAAGCAAACTGGAAAGGTGCACTAGTAAAGGCTATTTGTGAATAACAAAAGAGTAGAGACAATCAAGGTTGCTGAACTAAACCATTTTGAAAAGTGAACACACACCAGCCCACCTGCAGACTAGATCCAGAAATTGTGAGAGAGGTCTTTACATACTCACGGTCCAACAAGGTGTGCTGCATTCCAGTGATGTTTGTAAGGTTTCTATAGTCAACGTAGCGTAGAAACTGTTGCCTAACAAGTGCTTAAACTCATGTTGTTTCTTCTATTTGAGCGCAGGTGATTTTGAAGAAGCACCAGCTACTGCTGTAAACGGAGATATGTTTCAAGTGAGTGTGGTTAGAAAAGCAACAAATCTTGTCATATTAAATGCTCTTGTTTGTTTTTATGTACTACAACACAATTGGCAGTTGTGCCAGGAACAGACGTTGTTAACGTTACATTACTTGAAACATTAGGACACCAACGGCACAACAGACAGCTACTCAGCCATTGCCCAAGTCGACATACAGAGACAAGAACCTGAAAGCCTTCGCAAATGGAGGGAGGAACAAAAGGCTCGGCTGGAGGAATTAGGTACTGAATAAGTATAAATAACTGTCAGTAGGAAATTGTGCTTTTTGTGTTTGCGTGTTACAAACTGGATAGACTGCCAAGTTCAATTAAGACAATTATTTGGCATATCACAATATTATATGGAGGAAATTTCTCAGGTGAAAGCCTTGGCTCTTAAAAGCTGGTTTAACGTTATTTAATTTAAAAAGCTCTTTATTTTTTATTTTATTTATTTATTTTTTATTATTATTATTTTTTCTTCAATTTAAAACCAGTCAATTAATAGTGCTTTTGACAAATATGTTTAAAATTATCCAGTTTATTCCACAAAAAGCTGGTCTCTTAATATGGTGGCCAACATGTTTAGATCACTTAGATCATGTTGACAGTTGAATTCTAATCATATCTTCTCTTTAAAAAAAACATTAGTGTTCTGTGAAACAAATGAATCATGGGAATAGAGTACTTCCACAGTGGCAGCAGTCAAAAACATTCACTTTAAGTTATGCTACAGCCATGTAATAGAAATCAGTATTTATTATTTGCTAGCAAAACATTAACAAAATGTTACAAATAAGAAAAGGTACACACTTCAATGGAAAAACAGTTAAAAGCCTTTATTCAAGTAGCTGATTTATAAAAGGAAAAAAGCCAAATGTATTATTTATCTCACATATTAGGATAAATCTTGCTTGCTTATTTATTGTTTATTTATTACTTCTAATAAAAATCTAGCAATTTGTGTGTTGTGTATGAACTTTCTCTGTTTTCTGATGTGCAGATGCAGCTTCTAAAGCAGCTGAGGCTGTGTGGAGGGAAAAGGCCCGGAAGGAACTAGAGGACTGGCATGTACACCAGAGTGAACAGATGGAGAAGAATAAAGCCAACAACAGGTATTTTCACTCTAACATCCAGGCTTTATTGATTGAGCTGTATGTATTTGTTAGTGAAAATTAGGATACAGACAGTTGTGAACCACCAGTCCATACGAGAAAAGACTTGTAATGGAGAACTTTAAAAAAAAATAATAATAATTTGCCGAACTCTAAAATACAGGCCAGTTTTATTGTTTTCTATTGACATTAGTATAATTTTAGCTGATTTAAAGATATTTGTTTTTTGAGATTTTTTTTTTATATTTATAATATGTTTTAGATGAGGTCTCATCTTTCTCATACTCACAAGTAAATGTAATTAATTCATTATGAGTCTTACTGCTGAGAAACTAATGCCAGCCACCTCTCACACTTCTCAACAGACTCTTGCATGGTATCTGATTCCCTCTGTTTTTTTACTGTAGTTTTTTATGTGCACAGAGAAGACTGTTCTGAATGCTTTCTGCATGCTTTTAATTCTTGATAACAATCCCGTTGACTTTGACTTTGACTTGTCATATTGTGAATAGTTATAATTTTTTATTGGGTGCACCATCTGTTTTATTCACATTACAGTATTTTGTGTGTGTGTGTGTGTGTGTGTGTGTGTGTGTGTGTGTGTGTGTGTGTGTGTGTGTGTGTGTGTGTGTGTGAATTTATAGCAGAGAGAGATACAAAGGCACATGTCAAGTTAAATAATCAATAAAGGAATGTTCCAGGTTCAATGCGGGTTAAGCTCTTAAAAAAGTAGTGTTGTTGTGATGTTGTATCTTCAGTCTTCTGGGTGTCATGAAAAAGTATTTGATGTACTGTAACACTTCTTTTCATGGGCAGCTTGTGTGAGACTGACTTTCTTCTTATGTATCTCTCTCGCTTTCACTCTCCGGCTCCCATGTTTCTCTTCTTTTCATTTCTCTTCTTTTATTTTCCTCTTCCTACTGTCCTGCCTGTTTATGCATTAGGATCGCTGATAAGACTTTCTACAAACAGCCCAACTCTGATGCCATTGACTTTGTGTATGTTTAATGCAAATCAGTGAAATTGCACGTAATTGCACTCAAGTTTCTTGCTTGCATTACATAAACAACCATTCATAAGTTTGAGGTCAGTACGATTTTTTCAAATGAAAAGTCTCCTGTGCTCTCCAGGGCTGCATTTATTTGATGAAAATATACAGTAAAAACACTAACATTGTGAAATATTATTAAAATTTTAAATAACTGTTTTCTATTTGAATATATTTTAAAATGTAGTTTATTCCTGTGATGGTAAATCCGAATTGTCTACAGCCATTACTCCAGTCTTCAGTGTCACATGATCCTTCAGAAATCATTCTAATATGCTGATTTGGTGCTTTAGAAACATGTTATTATCGATGTTAAAAACAGTTGTGCTGCTTAATATTTTTTTGGAAATGTTTCTTTCATGATTCTTTGATGAATGGAAAGTTCAAAAGAACAGCATTTATTTAAATATGCTTTTGATCAATTGAATGCATCCTTACTGAATAAAAGTATCAATATCTTTCAAAATCTTACCGACCCCAAAGTTTTGAACAGTAGGGTAATCACATACAAGCTTTATTTCTCACTCCATTTAGAGATGGACCAATGATCTGTTCCACCAACATTTTTAACGATAATCACACTTTTCTACTTACATTCTTGTTAACAGGTCTATAACTTCCACTTTTCATTCTAAAGTGAGGAACACTTGACTTAACATGCCTACCTAAAAAGATGAAATATTAACATCAGATATCTTCTGATTGGCTGTGATTGTCACAGTTTCACGTTCAGTGTGTTTAGACCTGGCTAGGACAGAAAATAATCTCTATTGGGTGTAGAAAATAATGTTGGTCGATCTCTAATTTCATTTGAGATGATGATAAGTGACATGGCTCTTACCTGAGCATCTGTGAAGTGCTGGTTCTCATGATTCTCTCCTATCTGTCCATGTAGAGTGTCAGAGGAGGCCTTCCTCAAGGAGTGCGATGATGACAGTCCTGGAACAGAATGGGACAAAGTGGCGCGACTATGCGACTTTAACCCCAAAACCAGCCGTCAGACTAAAGACGTGTCTCGGATGCGCTCCGTTCTTATTTCTCTAAAACAGATGCCTCTGCTTCGCTAACATAACTCCCTCTTGTATTTCCTAGGCTTTCTTTCTTGTTCCCTCTTGCACTTTATTTTAGTGAGGTTGAACACTCTAACAAATTTATGCTTTTATGGTTTTAAAAAGGGTAATTGAATGTGTATGCTTTACTGTATTTAAACTTCCTATTTATGTACCCTGGTGTTTTGCAATGTCAGAAGACTTTGGCTGTTCCATATGTTGAAGAACATTGTAAGTGTACCTCGATCATTTGAAAACAAGTCAAGTTTTTCCCTTAATCCCAATATACATGAAAGGCAGCAGATGTATCCAAATGCCAAAAGTATTTTGGTTAGCTTATGAGTTATTTTTGTGATTGTCGTGTTTTTTGCAGTGCCCACAAACCATTGCATAACTTCACTGGAACCAGTAAGTGTCTTTATTGCCTTGTTACACAGGAAATGGAAGTGTTTGGTTACAGTCTACACAGGGACAGTTTAGTTACAATCTCTCACCCTATATAGTATTTTTTTTTTTACCATGTATTTGTCTTCCTAAGTTGAATGTTGTGTTGTAATCAGTATCTGGGTTTGGCATTATCTGGTTTTGTTTATTTCTGTTCACTGTCAAGAGGGAAGTTACATTTCAGAGCTTGCCAAGTTTCTTGTTTTATTCTAATTCACACATTACCACTTTTCAATATTCAAATAGTTGAGTGCAGTTTTTAATTAAATGTGCATGTTGCCCATAAAAGCTTCTGTTATACTTAAAATAAATCTTTTACAGGAGAATTACTCAGATTTAACCTGCTAATATACCACTGCACAGAAATCCTTCATGGCACATTAAGCACATGCCTGTGCTTACATGGCGGTTAATGTTTTCTGGTATGTTACTATATACATAAGGGACTAATAGTAATAAGTTTGAACCATGTGCTTTTCTAGTGTGGAGTTTGTAATTGTGGCCTCAGTCTACAGCAATGAATCCTGTGCCTAAACCTTGTCTCACTGTGACGCTTACTGTCTATCTGTAGGCCTACATCATTCAAAGCTGCCAAAAGCGCTAGAAAAAAAACATAGCACAGTAAGAAAATGCAGGTAGTTGTATTTTTACTTAAAAATGCTGGAATTTAAACATGTACTGCTTTTTATAGTCCAGATTTTGAATTTGTAATCCATCTTGTTATTTCGTGGCACTTGTATACACGTTACAGATTATTTGAATAAGTTAGGAGGCTTCTATTGAAAATTGAATTTTTGTTGGCTTTTAAGTTAACTTTAGTTGCATATTATAACAAATGATGGTTAATAGCCAAAGAAACCATCTGTATGTTTTTGACTGCTTCAAATAAACATTGGGTTCTAATTCAACAATCTAGTGAAAATTGATTTGTAATTTAAATTTGGCTGGATTTCTCAGTCCCCCTTTTATAGATCTAGCCCTTACCCTGACTCCAAAATGTTTGTGCATCAGTGCAGACCATGCAATAATTATTCTGTATTCAGTAAAACAAATTCATTTAAAAACATATGCATTCAGACTATATTTATTGTGACTTTTTAAAATGAGACTAACATTTATCACACTTGGGAGATTTAATATTACAAATTCTCATGATCAATTCCCATTAGCAAATACACAGCAGCTTAAGTAGTCCTTCTAAATACATACAGAAAATTGAGGTTCAAAAAAACAAAAGTGCATTGTAATGTTTCAAGCAATGGTCATCAACATGGAAAAACAGGTACTATGCCTGTCAACCATACAATTTTGTGACTCTTTAAATGAAATGGTGGGTATAAAAGGGATACTTAACCCAAAAATGAAAATCATCATTTACTTATCCTCAAGTTGTGCCAAACTTGTATGAGTTTCTTTCTTCTGTTAAGCACAAAAGAAGATAATTTGAAGAATGTGAGTAACCACTGACTTCCATAATATATTTTTTTCCATACTATAAAAGTCACTGGCTATCATCAACTGCTTGGTTACAAACATTCTTCAAAATATCTTCTTTTGTGCTTAACAGAAGAAAGAAACTCATACAGGTTTGTAACAACTTGAGGGTGAGTTAATGATTGTAAAACAGATTTTTCATTTTGGGGTAAACTGTACCTTTAAATGTGTGTATAAGTGTGGCATATTGATACAATTTGCGAATAGTGCCATCTACCACCTGTAGATCTATAATATGAGTTCTTACACTGGACCTTTTTCTGTAAAGAAAATAAAAATGTGAACAATTGGCATTTAATGTTCAGTTCATTCCATATTCACATCACATTTCACCCATCGACCATGTAAGGCACTTGTCAGTTTGGTCAAACAGGGTCCGGTGTCTTCTCTTCACTGCTTAGGCTTCAGTGCTGTGGCAGCTACACCCACTATAATAGCAACGACGGTGAAGCCTTGAGCGAAGATACGGGCTCTCATTAGCAGCTGGGACTGTCGAGTTTTGCCCCGTCTGAAGGCGCTGAGGCCGTAGATCAGTGCTCCTGCTGTTCCCAAACAACCTGAGGAGGAAAATCACAGAAAAATGATAGCTATTCTACTGATCTTATACTAAACAAAACAAGAATTATGCATTGACCATAAATTACACATTATCACGTGGATTGCTCTGATAGAATCTTTCTGTGAAAGATGTTAAAACATTAAAATGTATTTTTATTTCTTCTGGTGTAACAGTCTTGCTTTTCTGTTTTTAATAGTTTGTATTTTGAGTAAAGCCCAGCTGGACTGCTGTATGGGTCACATTCAAACCCCACAGCTGGAGAGAAGGGTGTGTTTAGTGGAAAAT
>NW_015548201.1:724593-728625 GCF_001515605.1 Sinocyclocheilus anshuiensis | reverse complement strand
GGGCTCAAAAGTGACAATATAATATTTAAAAAAAAAATCTATTTCACATATATGCTGTCCTTTTGAACCATCTATTCATCCAAAAATCATCATTAATATTAAGCAGCGGAACTGTTTTTGACATTGATAAATGTTTATTTTTTTACTATATGTTTTTACCATATTTTAATCAAATAAATGTAGCCTTGATGAGTATGAGTCTTCAATAAACAATAAAAAATAATCTTACCAGCCACAAACGTTTGAACAGTAGTATATGTTTGGCAAAATATTGTTACAACAGCAATTGTTAATAGCAGACTAGAAAACCTTTTTTTTTACTTGCTATCAATAAGGTAGCTAGCAAAATGTACTATACATTTATATTAGAAATATATTGTTGTTGTTTTATTGTTGTAAGCGTTTGGTTTGAATCACTATTCCTCTCATAAACAATGTCGCTGTTTTTGTTTATTGTATTTCATCCCTTTTTTCCCCCTTTCATTCTGGCTCTGCCACAACAAAGAATTTGCACGGCAGCACTTCCATAACACAGAGCAGGGAACTCAGTGTATCAACTGCTAACGTATATGTTACTTTGTACAGGGGTAAACGAAAGTCAAACTCTGCACATTTAACTTCTGTCAATGTAAAATGTAAATCTCAGCTGCATGGTTAATGGAACATGCCATATATGCCACTGCAAGATGATCACTTTGATCTGAAATGCATGACATAAGAGGTTTCCATGCAATGACATTGCACAAATACATTAAGTCTATTCAAAGCACTCTGAATTTGATCTTTAATGGCGTTTAATTGTATTGTTGGTAACCAAAATCATATGAAGCTGTATTGGGTGTACTTGTGTAACTCACCTATAGGGACGAGTGGATTCTCTTTGGTCTTCCGGATGAATTTGTCTTTAAAATTCTCCTCCTTCGCCCTGGGCAGCGGGGTAAATCCCTCGATAACCGGAGGATGAGACAAATCAAACACGACGGGTGGAAGATCTGCTTTGGTCGGTTGATCTTGGCCAACCGGGGTCGTCGCAGTCGCCATGCTTAGAACTTCTTCTTCTCCTTCTTCTTTCTTGGCTTTTGTAACTTGTAATTATTGCATATCGCCACCTACTGTACATGAGTGTACAGGGGGGAGGGGGTTACACACAAAGGGTTATCTTTTCGTTTCTAAATTCTTATTATTAATCCAGTATTTTCAAGAAATATAAACAAAGCTTTGAGTCTATTTCTTTCCATCCCTTGTTCTCTAAGAATATCTTCAATGTTCTTCTTCCATTTCCTGCCATTTCTGCCTGTATTCATGGTATTTATTGCATCTAAACAAGACATGTTCTACATCTTCCTTGGTTTGACATCTTGTACATAATCCATTACTCTTCCCTGTTGTCTGCAATGTATCATTCAATCCAGTATGACCTAATCTCAGCCTTGAGTATACTACTTCTTAGAACTTCTGTTAACAGGAAGTGGAATAAACAGATAGAACAGGGCATTTCCGCCAGCTGTGCATCACATGACATAACTGGTGTTTATGTTTTAATTTTAGACACTTTTTGTGTAATATCTTTTTTCTAATATCACAGTACATCATGTGCTTTACCCGCAATATTATAGCATAGATAATTGAATGAATTATGGTTACTAGCTGCACTTAATGTTCAATTAAAATGACAAGAACACCTTTTATTGTTTATTTGTATTATAAATTAATATTTTTCTTTGAAAAAACAAATGAAGGTAGAAGATACGCCACACGACTCCTGCGCAGCAGGCAGCGCAAAAAAAGAAAGCGTTTGTTCAACGTTTTACGCATTGGTCACGTCAGCACGCTTTAAACGTCATCGCGTTTTGTTAAGGCTCGGCGAGGTAAAATGGCGGCGCCAGAAGAACAGGAATTATCTCAGGCTCAAACTGAAAAACTCCTTCAGTTTCAGGTACCAATTAGATTGTCTGGTTAACACATACTGATTGGATCTTTTATAGACTTACTTATCAGAAAAATAGTGTTCGCGGTGTCCAGCTCAGCTGCTTTAAGTATAAATGACCAGTCAGCGAGCTAACTGCCGTTATGATCGTTATTTTTTACTCAGCCGACACCAGCTTCAGTTTATCTAATAAATACAGACCTAATCTGAATAATATCCTTTTGATTTATGCCCACATAAAGACTTTCTCGTGTATACAAGTGTCTTTTGTTTTAGTTGAAATGGCAGCTGTCAGTTAGGCAGCGAGACATTGGTTGTGTCTCAAAATCTAGAGAGCTGCCTACCTAGACAGCAGATTTGGTCAGAGGAAAGTGCGCCTATGATGGCCAAAGTGCTGTCTAGTTAGGTAGCATTCCAGGTTTTTTGACGGACGGAGGAAGAACAGCTAGTCGTCCTGAACGCTACGTAAAATGCCATCTAGATAGACAGTTTACTAGGTTTTGAGACAGTGCTAATCTGCCCCCCAGTCTGCCAATACCTCAACTTTTAAACTTGCTGCATTTAGGGGATTTTTTGTCTTGTTTTAAACTGGTAGCAGCAATCACTGGATAAGTTTACTTGTTCATCATCTACTTCTGAGTCATAGTCAGAGTAATATAAAAGAAACATGCCCTTGAATAATGACTGATCTCGAAAACACTCACTTTATCTATAATTTTATAAACACTGCCACCCAAATGTTTCATTCATTAGCAAAGCTTGTCACATATTTAGTAAACACATCTGTCATGCAACAGTAACTTACGACAATAGATTTCAGCTCTTTTCCTTTGTTTGCAAATAACGTGAGATTTGTTCTTCTTATTCAGGACCTGACAGGCTTGGAATCAATGGACCAATGTCGGCGCACATTAGAACAACACAATTGGAACATTGAGGTGAGAGCTGGTAAACCAGATGAATGGATCCTTTTATTCTTGTATTGTCAGTTTAACCTTTTTGTATTAGGAACATTATTCAAATTATTGGGATTAATGGAAATCTTTTTACAGGCCGCAGTACAAGACAGACTAAATGAGCAAGAAGGAGTTCCGAGTGTCTTCAACCTGCCGCCCACCAGACCGTTACAGGTCAACACAACAGACCACAGAGTGTATAGCTATATTGTCTCAAGGCCACAGCCTAGAGTAAGAGTCTTTTGGTTTTTATGTTCTGTGTTCTGTTTTTTTCCTTCATTCCCAGTGCTCATATCTTTGTACTAGTGTTTTCAATAATTATAAATACTTAAAACATTTTTATCTAGCTGTGGTAAATACTAAAATGCCAAGGAAAGATTCTGGTTCCGACCTGCTATGACATGCAGACGGTTCAGGGTAATACCCTAGTAAAACAGCGGCGCTATGACAGATATTGCAACATGGTCCTCTATAAATATTAAATAAACTGCTTATATAAATGTTTTTTTTCTCTTTTACAGGGCTTATTAGGGTGGAGTTACTACTTGATAATACTTCCCTTCAGGTTTACGTATTATACACTTCTGGACATATTCAGGTATTAAAGCAGTTAAACTAATAATCTAATATAGACTTGTTATATTTCACACTACAGTAGTAACTAGTCTTTCCACTGATGTTTCTTCCTCTCTCGAATTCTTCAGATTCGCCCTGAGATTCATTCGACCAGATCCAAGGGGTCGTGTCACAGATCCTGTTGGAGATGTCATGTCCTTTATTCATAGTTTTGAGGAGAAATATGGTCGATCACATCCTGTATTCTACCAGGGAACATATAGTCAGGTATGCTAATATAGAAAACAAATCAAATTAAAGGAACAAAATGAACTAAAGTATCAAATAAAAGATTGAGAACATTTAACTTTTGCATGTATTTGACCCATTTACCAGGCAGACATCTGAAACATCTTGCGTTAAAGGGGTCATATGATGCCAAACAAAGTAGTTTCGCTTTCACAACGAGAAACAGCGTCACACATGGCGGGCTTGAGTGAGTGGAGGCCTAGAGTGAGCAGAGGCCGGCTTGAGTGAGCGGCGCGGCGGGCGGGCTTGCGGCAACCACATGTGACGACCCAGGGCTGGACTCTG
>NW_015548201.1:720628-724256 GCF_001515605.1 Sinocyclocheilus anshuiensis | reverse complement strand
GCGTGGTTGACTCTTAACTTTTATAAAGAATATCTCTTTGGATTTGAGACTTTAGTCTTTGCAACTTTACAGATATTCTTTATGCACCAAGAGCTTGTAACACTCCAAAGAGAAAGGAAAAATTGAAATCGCATCATATGACCCCTTTAAGTAAATCCAAAAATGTTCTTAATGTTTTTTCTTCTAGGCTCTGAATGATGCCAAGCGAGAACTTCGCTACTTGTTAGTTTATCTTCATGGAGAAGATCACCAGGACACGGATGAGTTCTGCCGGTAGGTTTTAAGTTGGATGTTCTCCTCTATTCACATTTACATCTGGTGAGCTTCTGATCTCATAACCAGACCTCTTGTCTGTCTGTCTCTCTTAGAACCACATTATGTTCAGAAGAGGCACTGACCTTCATTAACACAAGGATGCTGTTTTGGGCCTGTTCCACCAGCAAGCCAGAGGGTTACCGAGGTAACCAGCTTCCCATCAACTTCACTTCCCAGTCTCTTGATTAATCCCTTTCTGAATGTTGTTGTGGCGTCATCGTCATCTCACGAGATGTGGTTTGAGTTCATTATCTTGTCTTTGTTGTGTGTTCAGTCTCTCAGGCCCTGCGTGAGAACACCTATCCCTTCCTGGCTATGATCATGCTGAAGGACCGCAAAATGACAGTTGTTGGGAGACTGGAGGGGCTGATCCAGCCTGAGGATCTTATTAACCAACTGACCTTCATCATGGAGGCAAACCAGACATATCTAATGTCAGAACGACTAGAGCGGTAAGATTACGTCATTAGCTTTCTGAAGAATTGAAACTCACCCAGATGTGTGAAGGGCATTTAATTACAACATTAAAAAGAAACTATACTGTACATTATCTATCTATCTATCTATCTGTCTATCTATGCATCTATCTATCTATCTATCTCTCTCCAGGGAGGAGAGGAATCAGACGCAGGTACTGAGGCAGCAGCAAGATGAAGCTTACCTGGCATCCCTCCGTGCAGACCAGGAAAAAGACAGAAAGAAAAGAGAAGAACAAGAGCAGAAACGTCAAGAGGAAGAGAATGCACGCCAGAGCATCCTTGCCGAAGAGAGGAGACGAAGAGTAAGTAATTTACTCTTCGTAAGCAAATTAAGTAATTTGCTATTATGTAAAGAAAAATAAATTTACAAATGAATTCGACAATTAACATTGCTGTCAATCTTATAAAAACATTGAATTTCAGGATATAATTAATTTTTTTAAGTAACTGATTACAGAAAAATAACAAAATCGGATTTAAATAGAAATTAAATCAACAAAAGGCAGTAAAAAATTGTACGGTCTGTGACGAAAGTATGTTGTAATTTCATACTCTTGAGAACAGTTGCATATACTGTCTCTAACTTAAAACCTGCGGTCCCTTTCTTTGCACATCACATGTAATTGTTGATGATGCCTGTTTGTTTAGTAAGTTGACAAATTTCTGACATCTGTAGCTATGATTAATCACACTTAATGACTTCCTAATGATTATGTAATTACAGACACTGGAAGAAGAGAAGGAGCGCAAGTCTGAGTGTCTTCCTCCTGAGCCGCCCCTGGACGACCCAGACAGTGTCAAAATAGTGTTCAAACTGCCCAACGATACCCGCGTGGAGCGGAGATTCCTCTTCAGCCAGTCATTGACGGTAAACACCCTTCATTTATTTTTTTTATTTTTTTCTTGTTTGTACAGTGTGGAGTACCATAACATTATATCAGCATCTGTTGTTAAAGATAAGAACACAGGCTCATCAGACACTCTGTTTTCAGGGTTTTAACGCTGATGTTTGGGGAAAAACAAGGCTTAGTGTTTTATTGTATTATACAATATCTAATATTAAAAAAAAATGTATTTTGAACTGAAAACCAGTGTCTAAAACTTCCTTTTCCTCCTTTTAGGAAATACACGACTTCCTGTTTTCATTGAAAGAGACCCCTGAGAAATTCCAAATAGTAACGAATTTCCCACGCCGGGTCCTGCCTTGCCTGCCGACGGAAGAGCAGCCCAATCCCCTCACTCTGAGGGAGGCCGGTCTGAGCCGGTCAGAAGTCCTCTTTGTGCAGGACCTTACAGACGATTGACATTTAGCTAACCCCCTGCTCACCACTCAAGTCCCGCCTCCCCTCCAGTTTGTTCTTCTGTTTGATGGCCTGGACGAGGGGTCACTGAGATAAACCTTTTACTGAATTTAAAAAGAAAAATAATCCATCCTTCCCTGCAGTGAAGTTTTGTTCCGTAAAATGAGTGCAAGGTGAACGGCTCTGTAAATATATGACCTAGATATTTAAGGACAAGCTTGGAAGCCACAACTGTTTTCTTTTCTTTTTTTAATGCAAATCAGTGTCGACCATATAATGTATCTCATCTAACGACCAAAAGAGGGTTGTCGGCAAAGGATCCGATGGGCTGCTTGCGGTTCAAGAGAATTCAAATAAGAAAACTAAAGGCCACAGCTTTTCCATGTGGCTTTGTCTATATAGAGTATAGTGCAAGTCTGCCCAGGCCCATAGTGTGCCTGTGGTAATTCATAGATGCCTATGTTGCCTGTCGTCCATCTGATGGTTCTGGTCATGTAAAGATGTCATTTTCCAATTCTAAATTAAACATTTTAAAATGTTGTTGTGGTTTGACTAACAATGTTTTGGTTCAAGCATGTTCAACATTTGCATTGCAGCCTGCTACACAAACCTGAAGCCATGGCAAGTTTAATATTTTTGTAGGTATGTGGAAATAAATTATGGCGATAAATAATGACTTAAAACATTCATGGTCAAATTTCATAAAGTAATTGGAGAGGCAGTAACCCAGATTACCTTGTTTTATAGCATTGTGTTTGAATGTGAGTTTGAACTATTAGGTTGAATCTCATAAAGCTGGTCAGAAGATGGGTCACATTTCACTAAATTAAATGTTTGTTTGTTTTTCTTTGCAGTGACATTTTCACATTTTAATGTAGAAACAATGTACAGTATTTATATACCATGGTAGTATTTGTTATACTGCCTTTATTCTGATTTTAATGAATAAATCATGTCCAGACTGGTTGATTTATATTACTGTATCATAGCAATGATGAACATTGAGAATATGAATTGATAATAATGTCTCAGTGCAAAAAATAAATAAAATCCTAAACAGGGATACATTGATATTTTAGGCAATATATTTTTTTCTTATGACTAATATTTTAAATCTATAAATATACTTTGTTTTTGTATGCTAGAGGTGAATCTAGGCAACGTTATAATGTACAGTATGATAATATTGTATGAATGTTCATTTTGAAATCTGCTATAGATAAATGTATATAGTTTGATTAAAAAATTACATATATTAATTAATTTATTATAATATTTATTATAATTAAAGGAGTGAAAAATTGAAGGGGGTCTGAATACTTTCCGTACCCACTGTACCTATGGGATGCTGGCTAGATAATATAACTCACAGAGCCATAACCAGAATTTGAATGATTATTTGTGACCCTGGACCACAAAACCAGTCTCAAGTCACTTGGGTATATTTTTAGCAATACCCAAAAATACATTGTATGGGTCAAAATTATCGATTTTTCTTTTATGCCAAAAATCATTAGGATATTAAGTAAAGAT
>NW_015548201.1:703697-720160 GCF_001515605.1 Sinocyclocheilus anshuiensis | reverse complement strand
TTTGCACCCTCAGATTCCAGATTTTCAAATAGTTGTATCTCGGCCAAATATTGTCCTATCCTAACAAACCACACAACAATGGAAAGCGTGTTTATTCAGCTTCAGATGATGTATAAAACTCAATTTCAAAAATTTGACCCTTATGACTGGTTTTGTGGTCCAGGGTCACATTTGGGTAATATTCCACAGCGTTTGTGTGTGTGGTCTGAAACAGAATTTACTGCACATCTCAAAGTAACTTTAATAGTTAAAAATTTTCCAAGAAAAAAAAAAAATAAATAAATAAATATATATATATATATATATATATATATATATATAATTACATTTTTTGCAGTAATCTATGGATGTTCCTAGATAAAAAAAGGAAACAATTAATGTTCAATTTCTTCCTAAAACAAATTTAACAAAAAAAGAGGCTGATATTGACCTATAAATATTGTTGACACAATTGGCATCCCTAGGTCTAAATTTTTACAGAATAATTTTTTATACAAAATATATTATAGAACTTAGAGTAGCACAATATTCAATTTTTGAAAGGAATGAAAACGAGGCTGTAAGTGTCAGAAGTAGTGCATTCAATCGATGGTCCTGTTGTTTAACAACATGATTGTTCAGCTGACGAAACATCTTTCTGAAAAAAAAAAAAGTTCAGTAGACAAAAACTAAATCTGAAAGATGAAAAAACTAATCTGAAACAAATCAGAAAATTACATGCTCTGGGATATCTATACAGTGCGTGCCATTGTAAAGACTAAGTCTACACCTCACAGCCTTGTTTACATCCACGTTAAATTTAGCATGCCGTCTGAACAGATTAAGGTTTATTGCTTTTGATTAAATGGGGAAATATGACCTAAACATTCTTTACGAGATTCGCCTTTTAACTCTTTAGACACAGAA
The DNA here is from genome assembly GCF_001515605.1 of Sinocyclocheilus anshuiensis. Classification (NCBI taxonomy): domain Eukaryota; kingdom Metazoa; phylum Chordata; class Actinopteri; order Cypriniformes; family Cyprinidae; genus Sinocyclocheilus; species Sinocyclocheilus anshuiensis. Next base: position 719,254 of record NW_015548201.1, on the reverse strand, counting down.
ACCCTCAGACAAGTAACTGAACTGCGACACATCTGTATTGTGCAATACGTTTAAAGCAGTGATTCCTTTAGTCAGTGTAGTATGAGTATACATCACACATTTATTAGTGAGCAACCCTCTCAGCCACAATTAAAAAAAAAAATATGATTGCACTACTCAGTAAAGCAGAACTTGCAACTTTCATTTAAAAAAAGTACAAATCTTAAAAATTTCAATCAGTATACAGATGTATTTATAATACACTATAACTAGTTATATGTTAAATGCTACAAACAATGATTCCAATGGAATGAAAAAAAATTATAGCATTAAGAACCATTTCCTATATATAATATATATATATTAGCTTTTTTATTTAATTTTTTTTTGTATTGTTTTTTTTTTTTCCAAATACAAACATGGCAAAAATGAGGTAACTGTAAATGTGCAAGTACCAAAGCAAAATATCTTCCTAACACAGAACACATGCCCCTGGCCCTGTTGTTGGCTGGGTAGTCTGGAGTTCAGGCAATGACTGACCCCTAAAGGCCAGGAGGAGAATAGAACAGTAAACAATCCACTATCCCACCACAGCAAGAAATCATTGGTAAACAATCAGTGGCGTCTATGGAGCAATCAACAAATCACAAATCCTAAAGTATTTAGCTGCTTATTGGAACACAATTTTCCACCACACAAGCTGTGAGATTATTTATTAGTTGAATCACAGAAAGACTACAAGATTCTATTTCATCAGAACTCATAGGGTTTTTTTTTTCTTTTCTCTTTAGTAATTCAATACAGGTAACACTGAGGTTTTCAAGGAATCTTGGTTATTATGAAAAATTCCTTTATAAATCTAAATAAGGATATATTAGAAATAGCCCACAGCCGGTTACCCCAAGCAAAAGTGCTTGCGTGTATATCAACAACTTATTTTTAAACCATAACAGTTACAGATGCTCAAGGTAGAGAGAACCGTACAACAGGTACATATATTTCTGACCGTTTTGGTGAATGAGTGATAACGCCGTGCTTTTCAACCCACACGAAACCTCCTACTACTTTGATTTATTAAGGCAGATGTATTGAATCTGATCACTCGGGCAGTAAAACAATATTATTCTTTAAAATGGTCTACCAGCGCATACAAGTAAAGCTAAATAGTTTTCTTTTTTTTTCTGTTTGTTTTCTTAATTGAAACCCCTGTTGATAATGTTATTAACTGTTTCTGACCACCGTGAGTGTACTAGTAGCACTGCATGCTGTATGAATAGAGACCCATAACAAACTATTGCATTCTCTTATGTGAATGTAGCATTACACCTAAATACAGAATATCTAGCACCTTTTTTACTATACGGCTTTCCATTATCTAGATTCCAGGCAAGTGTGTCAGTAACTGAGGCAACAATAGAAGCACGAATGTGGTGAGGAGCCTATCAAATCGTATTTTTCCACTTCAAAAAACCACTGACTTCCCACTGGCATCAAGCTTAACGTTATTTTAAATGTCCTATATTATTATTCTGAATTTTTTTTTCTTTTGCAAGTACAAGCACAATAAAATCTTGTAGTCATTCGGTTCTATTACAAATGTGTGCAGTACAGCGCATGGCAGTTATCAGCTGAGCAGAAAGTCCTCTACACCCAGAACCCAAAGCCAACTAAATCTACCTAAAAAAAACAGTTGGGACCTGGTTAGACATGCATGCATATTATGCACAATTAAATACTTGCCCACCCGTCTAGATCTCTTTCACTGAAAATACAGATTTCGTTTATTTGACCTTTTTTTCTTTTTTTTTGAATCCTTAAATCATGCAAACACTGTAAGAATAGTCTTGGAAGTGGTCTAGGTAGGACAGTGTGCACCGTGGCACGTTTTTCAATGGTATTACAACCTTTATGTGTGGTTCAAGTACAAGAACACGGAAAAACGCAACAGCTGCAAAACAGGTTCGAGTAACATATACGCTAATGATCGGCTGCAGTGACGAAAAGCCTATTCTCACTCGATACAACATGTCACTTCATTTTTTTTTTTCTTTGCATGCCAGTCTTAAAATGGAATAATATTCACCACTATTTATAAAAGGAATATTAGTTCAAGTTGATTACATTTAAAATAAGCATGGCCTGAGGAAAACAACCCAGAATACCCAAATATATCTCCATGGCATCAATCCCATTTGAAATGGACTGTTTTCCTTTATTTTTCAATTACAGAGAGGCCCTGAGTGATTTTTTTTTCTCCGTTATACTCAAAATATATGCCAGTGAACAGATATGTATACATAGATTACTTATCAAAAGTGTGGATTAAATTCATTACAATGGCTTTTTTTAAAACATGGCACGCAAACACAAGATTCTCACATTCTCTTAAGAGAGTCCCTTTACCCGAGAAAGCCAGTGTGTCCATTGAGTTACAATGACTATTCAGTGGACAAACGTCTCATGAATATATATATTTAAAAGTCCTATAATTAAAGTACTTGGGGAACAAACAAAAAAAGAATACCCAAATAGTTCATAGTTTTCCCCCAAACAAAGTTCAGGCTTGTTTTTGGAATCGAGTGAACCATGAGTTAAACATTTTACAGTGCATTTTTTTTTCTTTAAACGACCCTTCGAATCCTATCTGGGATCTTCGTGGAACGACTACAGTCAAGTGGCGCACAGGAGAGGGCGTAACTAGAAATAGAGGGTTTCAACATTCTTTTGTCTTAAAAACAAGACGATAATTTGCAACCTTTCACACCAAGGCTATGCATACAATGTTTTTTCTTTCACATCACTTTACACTGTGAACATGGCCTGAGACCTGACAACGGGAGAAAAACTAAAACGCACTAAAGATGGTTCAATATTCCAACCAAATCCTTCAAAAACTCTCTCGAAAGAAATAAACCACTTAAAAAAAGTCTACTTTTAAAAGAGGAACTGACAAAGGATGTCTGAAGATTAGTAGCAGGTTTGTGCTTGTCAAGGTCTTGAGAAGGCAGAGCTAAAATCTTGTAGAGTATATTGATTATTTGGCTCATGAGGAAAAACAAAAAGCCTAGTCCTCCAAAATTAGGTCAAATGTTGCGTTCACTTCACACACTCATTGCACGTATTGCTTTCTGCAAAGTGTTCCACCCTTTCCCAAAAAGTCATTCTGGACAGGCAAATGCGAGCTCCTTGGCCTCCGTCGGAAATGCAACGGGTGTGAGAATGGCAAGACGGAGACCGCCCGACGTTCCTCTTGAGGCTGAAATGTGGTGGATCTCGTTAATTCAAATATTGCTGGTCTAAAAGAACAGTCCGTGCGAGGCCCGTGAGATGTTCTCCTGGATCTAGCTGAGTGTAAGGGAGCGGGATGAAGAGGGCCGGTCCAGAATCGATGGGGGTTGTGCAGTGCAGCCAGGTGGGAGCTGGCAGAGGCAGTGTGCTGTCCTCATCCCTGTGTTCTCATGGGCCAGTCCGATTGGCCTTGCCAGCAAACAGCAAAAACGCCACTTCTTCACAATATCTCTACGACTGTGGTGAAAGCCCAGCGGGAATTTTCCCGATGGATTCACGTCTGTCGTTTTGCAGTCCTTTTTGTCTACGTTTCCCTCTTTAACCTCAGGCCTTGGAACTCTGAACCACTGAAAGTCACACCTTCACAACAGCATTCGCAGATAAAAGAGAATCTGGATTAAGATATTCAAATGATCAATACATTATTGCAAAACATAGATTATTAACGAGTCCCTCAGCCCATCGCTTATACAGACATGCATCTATGATGGTCGTTCACTGGCGAAGCGGCCGCGTCCTACGAACTTGTCTGATTGCACAGTAAAGCCAAAAACCACCATCATCCAGGCCCACTCCCGCAGTCCGTAATGACACTAAAGCACGATTTTAATTATCTGTGATCAAACAACTAGAGAATATTCAATTGCGTAAACGAATATGCCAACACAACACGTATTACAGGTTATCTTTGGAATTTGCGAAACAAGGGCAGGTTAATGAAAAAAAAAGATGAAAAGAACCCAAAAAAAAAACCCGGTCACAATTCCAGAACTCGAAGTGGCTATAGGCGGCAGTAGCTTTCATGAAACTCACACAATGACACACAGCAGAGGTCAAACAGGTTCTGTACAAATTCCGAGATTGCTTATTGTAGAGGTGGGGTTGGGAGCGGGGTGGGGGTAGATTTGCATTTGGCTGGAGATCAGGTGTCCCCACTCACAGAACACACTCAAGGATTTGTGCTGTTTTCCAGTGAAGGACAAAAACCTGAACTCATTCCACATCGCGGTGAACTTCAGACGCGTCGGCTCGACAGATTGGACAGGTGCGATTGGTCTGCAAGACATATTTCGAATTAATTTCTGCAAGCCAGTGATGTTTCCGTACATTTTTGATGGATCTATACATTGGCTGCCTATCCAATTAAAGACAGCATTAAAACACGTCTTCATTTTTTAGTAAATTTGTAAATAAATGTAATCAATATTTACTAAAAATTACATATTAAGTGAGTACATACTGATTAAAATTTTTTCATTTAATTTTAGTAATTATCATAAAATTATAAAACATTTTTGTTAAAGAAATTAATACTTTTGTTCAGCAAGGATGCATCAAATTTATCAAAAGTGACAGTGAAGACTTTTTCACCGTAAAATTGCTATGCTTTCTTTCAGACTTTCTCTTCATCAAAGAATCCTCAAAAAAAAATAAAAATCTCGGTTTCCACAAATAAATTAAGCAGCAACTGTTTTCAATATTGATAATAATAAGAAAAGTTTCTCGAGCACCAAATCAGCATATTAAATTGATTTCTAAAGGATCATGTCGCTTTGCCAAAACAGGAATAAATTACATTTTAAAATCTATTCAAACAGAAAACAGTTGTTTAAAACTGTAATAATTTTTCACAATATTATTTTCCCTGTATTTTTGATCAAATAAATGCAACACTGATGAGCATAAGAGACATCATTGTAAAAATTTTCAAAAATCTTACTGATCCCATACATTTAAACAATAGTCTACATAAGCATTTATATCGGTCAAAACACTAATATTTACAATGTTTTGCTGTTAGTTTTTGCAGATTTTGTGCATTAAAACATCACTTACCTTCAACCATTTATCCACACATTTTGCATGAAATTCGTGGTTGCAAGGTAATACTCGAAGTAGCTGCCTTGACTCAAAATCACTAAAGCATACAACACACCTGTAAGAAAATTCAAGATAATGGAGCATCAATACCAAGTCACAATCAAACCTTCGAGATTATATAGCGAGGGCACATATAACAGAGAACACTTACAGAGTTTGCTCAGATTGGTGGTTTTCTAAATTGAACCTGTAGGACGGAAGTTGCTCTATATCAGCTTTCGTTAGTCCTCGAGGTTTCGCTTCTCCGAGTCTCTCGGCAAGGTTTAATAACGCCTGAGAAAATTTTTTTTTTAAATCACGGGTGTTCAAAACTCTTCACCCAAACAGTAACAAGATAACGACATAATGTCTGTTCCAAAATTAGCTTTAATTCTATAAAGTAACTCGCTAATTCTATAAAGTTAACCTTTTCTCAACTTTACCTCATAGTTCTCCATCTCCACATCATCTACATCCAAGTCCAGACTGATAGCAGGACCCACAGCAGTTGGAGGCACAGGAAGCATCGAGCTGTTTCACAAACACATAAATCATTAGCATACACTCTATGCAAACAACCTTTTCGTTCACTGTAGTAGAAAAATATCACAAAGGCTTTATAAAATCATAACCTTCCGATGTCCATTATTAGAATGTGAAACATTCATACAGCAAAATGTGTGTAAAGAGTAGAAGAGACTCTCACAGGAAGTATGGTAAGAAGCCGGGGTAGTAGGGCGGCAGAGGGGGCGGGGGAGGCAGAGGCTGCTGTAATCGGTACCTCTGTCCAGTTATACGCCTCGGCAGCATGTGCGGATATGGCTAAGGAAACAGATGACAACACATGAGGAAAACCTTTTAATTATTATTATTCATTTAGCAAATCTCATCCAAAGCTACTTTGGCAGGATTTCTACTACAAAGACAACCCCCCTGGAGCAACCTGAGAGTAAAGATGAAGTGTGCAAAATACACTCCCTTATTCCTGTTTACTATACAAAAATGACTAGAAATAAGCCACTTGTGGGCTGATTTCCTGATGAGAGTAAAACTGTGGCTATTTAGCAATTGATTAATTTTATCCAATAGGGTGACCATACATCCTCCTTTTCCTGGACGGGATTTCTAATTTGCCTTAAATGTCTGGGTTTTAGCTTTGTTTTCCTATTGTTTTCATACTTGAGCATTAAATGTAGGCACTGTACATAATCAACCAATCGTGGCATGTGAGCAGGTGGGATCTACAGAGAGAAAGCAATGCAAATATGCGTACATATAATGTATGAGGACTGTAGAGAGCATTTCAGTTGGAAAACAAAGCCAACACCAGGCCAATTTAGGTCATTTAGAAAAAAAGGAAAATTAAGACGTATTATCCAATAGCCTGTGCATTTTAAATGACATCAATAGAAAGGCAAAGTAGGTTAATTTCAGATGGTTAATTCTACCTGCCAAGAGAGCATTGCAATAGTCCAGCCTGGACAGAACAAGAGCTTGAACAAGGAGTTGTGAAGCATTTTCTGAAAGAAAGGGCCTGATCTTCCTAATGTTGTAAGAAAATAATAATTAATTATTAAATTAATGTTGTAATTTAACCACCCACAATAAGACAGGCACATACTTTAAGTACATAAATGGGGCCAACTTTGCTTTCATATTGACCAAACTAGGCGCAGTCTTTAAAACTGTTCTGACTCGAGTTCCCCATTTCCCATAGGCTTATATTGACAATTTTCTTTCTAGAGCTTTGAGCTATGTTCAATATTTCAACACAATTTTCTAACTTAGTAAGCTTAATTTAAGCTAATTGGTGGAACTTACAGTTTTTCTGCAGCACACAATCAAAAATCCCATATTTCTCCAAATGTCAACTGTCAGTTCAACTGTCAAACAGTTCAATTATAAACACAAAGCCATCGGATCCATCTTGTACATATTGTGTATAAGGCCAACATTAAACAAAGAATTTTTAAAACGTATTTTACTTTGACATAGCTATGTCGAGCCAACATCAAAAAATAAAGTTTGTGAAGACCAACTTTGTTTTTAACTATTGCTGTTTACAATTATTCAAAAATTTGACACCAGTAGTACTATTACAAACTTTGCTTTCTGGCATTTGAACCTACTTTTGCCATGCTAAACCAGACCTTTCAACACTAATCCACACCAGTACACCTTCTCTGTTATCTACATTAAGGGCTTTTTTTTTTCTTTTTTTGTTTAATGTCATTACCTGTTTATGCAACGGCTGCTCATTTGAATCAGTATATAATTTTTGACTTGATTACAGTAATTTATATGCTTTATTAACATTCAAAAGCAAAGACATCTCACCACTCCGTAGAGTAGCTCTTGATGGAGGGGCTCCTGGGGGAGGTACTGGAGGGGGACGGAAGGGGTCATTGCTGGTGGATGGTGGGCTGGAGGATAAGAGAATGTTCCTAACGGATGCTGGTCTCCTCGCAGATCCACTTCATTCTCCACCCTCTGCAGAGGCTGAACACACAAGTATAAAAGTCATACCTCTAGCATACAATTATGACTATTAACACCATAAAATCATGTGCTATTTTAGAAAGAATTAATTTTGTCACAGCAGTATTCAACACTATTTTTTAAATTACTTATTAAGAGTACAATCAGTTGTGGGGACTAATCTATTACTCATGACTAGTTGTTTTATCTAGATTGTAAGGGGATTGCTTTACTAATTACATTGTCTGAACAGTAATCACATTACATATATTACTCTAGTGCACTACACTCAACACTGGGAATAATAAACCGCAAGTCGTGCAGTGCTGGATAGCAAAAAAAAATTTGTGTTTTTCAGCATTCTGAACCTTTAAACATGGCTCATCCAATAATGTATGTACGGTTTTGAGTCTTGTTTTTAACTAAAGCAGTACATAACGTGACAATTATTTTGCATGAAAGGCAAATTTATTAATCTATTTAGAACAAGCCTATCTTTTAGTTTGTATTTGTCAAGTTAGAAACTCATCTAATTATAAATAATCAACAGAGGGAAACTCAAATGACATTGATTGGTTTATTATATAAAAGAACAGCACTACTACTACTAACACTAAATAAATGTTTTGTTTGAATTTCCAGCAAAAGAACTATTCACTACATTTATGTTTTTTGATAAAAAAACAGCACTATAACTACTTAAATGTCTTTGTGCTGAATTTACAGTAAAAATAGTATATCACTACATTTACAGCTACCTTGATATAAAATTACTCATACAAAGATGATTTTGGTCATGCCACCCACCCATGTTGTCAACATCATTTACATGAAATGCACAAAATAAGTTTTCTTTTGAGCAATTTTTTAAAATCATATAAAAAGTAATATTTTATATATTTATATAGCTTTAATTATAGTGAAACATGTCTATGTAATATTCTTTTAAATGCTATATGTGTGGTTGTGTGAGAGTATGTGTGTATATATATTTTTTATACAGCCTAATGCATTTATAAAAAATATTCCATGTTTTTCAACATAATTTGCATAGAAAAGAACATTCAGTAGCATTTATATATTATATGATCTGCATTTACCATGCGCGGGTGCTGGGGCTGTATGGGGACAAACTGGTTCAGTGGAGGCAGATGAGGAGGCTGGTGGGGTGGCACTGGTGGACTGGGGTGCAGGATAAAATGCTCACTGGAGATCAATCGTGGAAATGCCTGATAGGACACAGGCAGGTGCTGCATGGTGCAGGCCTGAATGAGCTGCAGACAAACAGAAAAAGAAATAGCAGACAACAAAGTGTCACTAACCACAGATAAATTCATGAAGAAAGGGAGAATGGGCATTTGAATACTGAATTGCTGTGCAGTTTAAGAAATGACTGTCAATACTGGGAAGGCAACATGCTATGCTAACATACTCTGGAGTAAAGCATATCTAACATTTTCATTATTCTGCACTATTTAGACATCTAAATAAACTAAACCATTGCAACAGCATTAATGTTATGGATGGTTAAAACTATGAAAAAAAATATTTTTCTTTTATTGTTTTATTTCCCTTTTTTGTATAATAATTTAATAGGAATAATAAAAGCAATAATAATAATAATAATAATATAACACAATATAAGACACTTTCAACTGTACATCACCGTGGCCACATACAAAATACAGAGGTGGGTATGTTGACGCAAATGCAATGACTTGAGCAGATGATAAATTTAGCAGAAAGTACACCTTTGCTATCCATGTCAAAGATAAAATACCCCAGACATTTGCAGTGGCAATACAAACAAAAACTAAGGGGGTTGCACATTGCCCCTTGAAAGTTGCATCATAAAAAGGTCATTACGCATTCTAGAGGCACAGGAAAAGCCTAAATGAAAATCAAAAAGTGGAATGTAGCTGTTTACCAATGCCTAATGTGTAAGCATGAGAGGGACATACAGAACAACACTCATAATAGAGTATCTTTGGCTAAGAGGACATGTGGGCATAATGGCTGCCTGGGACACACATACATCGGCTAAAGTAAAGCTGGAGCGATGGGACATGTTAGGTGTGCTCTACACAAACTTCACTGACATTCCAGCTCTTCCTTTTCAAACTCACTGGAGGAGGAAGGCAGCAGAGCAGAGAGAGCTGTCCACTGAACATTACCGAGCATGCTGGGAGCTGCTGAGCATTGCAGGCTGGGATAGGTTGCCCGGTGTGGATGGGAAAACCATGGGTCGTCACCGTGGTAACTGTGTAAGATATCGGAACTGATCCTTGATGCATCTTGAACACAACACAACACAACAAGTTCAGGATGTGTGTTTAAAAAAACAACCACTACTTCTGATATTCATAATCACAGCAGTCTGAGTCTACACATATCACTTTCACATCAAAGTCTGAGTAAATGCAATTATTGTCTATATGCTAGTGGTCTCAAAACTACCAGCTTATGCCTTAATCTGGCTCATGAATGTTCAACTTTCAAGTTCTGCATTTTGGTTTAGGGTCCAGTCCCGTAGTTCTCTTAAGGATTTGCTTTTAATACTTTTTCTAAATGTATTTATTTTTATATTTATTAAAAGTCCTGAAATGCAAATTGCCCAATTGAAGCCCAAGTAACAACAAATTTTTTTAAATGTATATATTTTTTATACATTTAAATAGATTTTTTAAAAACTATTTGTATTTGTAACTAAATGTATTTATTTTTATATGTATTAAAGGCCTGAAACACAAACATAAAAGTCCAATTGTAGCCTAAGTAACAATAAAAATGTCAAAAGATTTTATAGTTTTTATACATTTAAAATATATTTTTTTATACTTTTCATAAAAATATTTATTTTTATAATCAAGGCCTGAAAAGCAAATATAAACACCCGATTGTAGCCTAAGTAAAAATATTTTTAATACATTTTTATACTTTATACATTTATTTTTATACATATTAAAGGACTGAAATGCAAATATAAATGGCCAATAGAGCCTAAGTAACAACAACAAAATTGTCAAAAATGTTTGATTTTATAGTTTTTATACTTTTACACTGATATTTTTATAAATGTATTTATTTTTATATTCGTATATGAATGCCCACCTGTAGCCTAAGAAACAGAAAAAAACCTGTCAAAAATGTTTGATTTTATTATTTTATTTTTACTGATATTACTTTTTTATAACTTTATTTTTCATCTACTTATTAAATACAGTGAACGTCAAATAGCGCATTATATAGGGAACAGAAATTGTTGTTTCTAATGGAAAACAACACCTAATACCTGTTCGTGAAGATCCACCATGATGGAGCTCTGTTGGGGGGATTGTGTGGAAGTATGCAGCATGCGTGGAGGTGCACTGTTGTGGCTATAATGCCTGGACTCATCTAAATGAATCTGCTGATGCTGGGAGAAGACAGGGTGGTGGAAGTTCTCATCCTGATGTAGGGAAGTGTGCACAGTAGGTCTATCCCGCTGTCCCCACTGACGTCGTACTGGAGGACTAGGACATGAACGCACACAGATTGTAAGTAGATACTCTGCAGATGTTTTTTGTTGACTCAAAATGATGACAGCCACCTCACCTTCTCCTGAGGTGCAGAGGGGTGATGCAAGGCTCCCCGACGACCCTCCTCTGGTTTAAGGGGGCTGTTGATTGCCGCCTACTCACTGCTACTTCCCATGGTCGCATTTGTGACGTCGTACGAACGAGTCACACCTGCCTGGGGTGGGGAGACCAGTAGTGCAAGAGGCACTTGTTTCTAACAGCCTCAGATTGTCGGAACTCTGTTTAAAACAGAGGAAATATTGGTTTTGTGAATTGAATAATGATTTAGAGAAAATCTGCACAACCCTTTGTAGTCATTTAATGTGCATTTCAACTTATGTTAGGTTAACTTAATATGAACAGTATAACCAGAAACCAAAATTCTGTCATTATTTACTCATCCTCATGTCAATTCAAACCCGTATGCTGTTATTTTTTGTTCTCACTGCTTTTTCCCCATACACTGACTGTTCATAGCAACCATGTCTGCCAAGCTCCACAAAGAACACCATACAAGTAGTTCTCATGACTTCTGACAGCTTTGAGTGAGGAACATGCTTAAATTTATTATTTACTAAAAACCTTTACATACGCCATGTTTAAATTCAAATATAGTACTCTCAAATAAGTTATACTGTACATCATTTAGCATTAGTGACATTCACAGGCTTTCAAAACATGAGGCAAAGTAGTAAGTTGTGGTACACTTTTTGTTTAACATGCAGGGGGAACCTGGTTCAAATCCCAACCTCACATACAATTATTATTATTTTTTAGTTTAGAAAAACATAAAAAAAAAAACTGCAACTGACTTTGACAGCCAGTGATCACCGTGTGTTGCATGGAGAAAAAAAATGTGTATTTATTTTTGCTCACAGATCCTTTTGTTCTAGCCTGTATCACAAGCAAAGCATGTCAAATGACCAATTTTTAGTGAAAATGACTTGTAAGGTGATTTTTTTAGCTTTTTGTCATCTGTGGTCACTATAAACATCTATTGTATGGAAAATAGAAACATTTGCATTCTTTAAAATTTCTCAAAATAGACAACTAAAAATTAACAGCATACAGTGAACAACACAAATTTCTGGTGAATTATTCCTTAAAAAATGACCATGAACTTAAAATGTGAAAAGGCCTGCTTTCAAAGGAAACAAACAAATAGGTCATAGGTTTAACATTTGAAACCAAGAATAGTGTCATAGAATTAACACAACACGCCTCAATGACCTCAACAAGCTGTTGTGTATTAATTTATGGATTGTGATATTATTTCATCACGTCTAATCTTTGAAGTACAAGAAGACTGGGGGAGCTGAAATTATACAAACCCTATATATATCTATATATATATATATATCTATATATATATATATATATATACAGATTTCAAATACATTTTATAACTTTTATCAAAATCAGTGGAGTGTGCAATAATTCACACAAGCACATAAACTTCTCATCGTGCTACACATGACATTCAAACGTAAAATGTGTAAAATTATTAAACAGATACCAAAAAATACTTACAAACTGGAAGCGTAAACCGTGTTTAATGGAAAGACTGGGTTGATTTGCCACAAAGAGGGGGAGCTGTAACTTCAACAACAAAAGCGTGGAGGGCCATGTGCTTTCACACAGACAAAGCAATAACAAAGGAGCGCCACCAAACCTCGCATGCCTCACTTTATCAAAAATAATCACTTGAAGGGGCTTGTGGGTATGATTTGAACATTATGCATGCTTCAAATAAGGACTGTGCGCATTTCCCATGAATAAAACACTTAAAAGTGTCATCGTGGCCCACCAACACCGTGGACATCAACAATAGCACAAAGAGTCGCGAGGCCGAAGTTTTACAGACGCGCGCGGGGCTCGTGCAAACATCCGCAGTTGCCTTCGTGCTCTTTAAACACGTTCTCAATGCTACATGGAGTTTGTACATAACATACAAATGATTAAACAAATCGCATGCACTTTCCAAGCCCTTAGCTGCTATCGCTAGCACACAGCCCGAGCAGATGAAGCGCTGAACAGGAAATGCAGGGATGCACCGCTGACAAAAGAAACATCGTTTAGCTTCAACGCCACGTTTAGAAAGCCTGCACGTCATGAATGTAAACGTCTGACTACCAAGAGTGGTTTCATTTTTATTTTAGGTGGAATATGACAGCTTTGTGTCCAATAAGCAAAGTATGATAGCACCAACCGAGCTTACTTGTTTTCAATGGCGCGCGAGTTTCCGACTCGTCCACGCGCTGCTTTTTGGCGACTAAATCGATGCAGTATGTCACGTTTGGTGAATTTACAGACTAATCCAAAAGAAACCGTCCGGGAAAACTAGCAGACGGTCATGTTTAACACACAGGCATCGTCCGTTTCCTAGTTCACGTCCACGGGCTTGAGTTTGTTGTTGTCGAACAGTAGTTGCTCTTCAGCATTGAAAGAGAAAATGCATATTCCTCTGCTGCCTAACTTCAGATAACTTATCTCCAACAAACTTGTTATAGCGTGCACTTGTTGTTTCCTTTATTATTATGTCCGATGCATTCGAAATGAGTTTGATCTGTGAGTCTGACATGGGTGCAGTTCAATATTGTTGTGTGCCTGTAGTCACGCCTTCTTCCTCTAAAAACTACCACGCAAGAGACTGAGAGACAGCCAGTCACTTTTAGATGCTGATGTCGAATCGCTCCAACCTGATCCCAACTTTAAGGATGTTTTCACACTTTCTCTTTACTAAAACAAACGCAGACCCCTTTAAGTGGTCCAAAAAGTGAAATGAATCAAAAAGGGTCCTAGTTCTTACATTCACACTTGTTTTGGTTCACTTTAGCTGCAGTCCATTTACAATGTACATTGTTTTTCAAGAAAACAATCGAACTTTAAAATTATTGTAATATTTAAAATGATTATTACTGAGAATAATTACTTAGTTATGTTTAACACCCCTTAAGAAAAAAAAGAGCACAGGCCAGGGGTTCATGTAGCTGCTTTTTCAATAAAAAATATGGATTTATGGATCTTTGGCATCAAAATATATCATATATAGTTTTGTTTTCTGTAGCTCTAATGCAATAAAACAATCTGATAAAAAAATACATATTTAGAGGCAAATTTTTGCTAATTCAATCAAAAAGCATCATAATATTTATTACATAGCTTATATATTTTTTTTGTTTTCCATTGCTTAAAAGAACAAAATGAATGCATTAACACAAAATGATGAATACATATTTAGAGGCAAATTTGAGCAAATTCAGTCATTATAGAATAATATTACATTATATGTATGTCATAATTTAGCAACTTTCATGCAAATGTGAAACCTGGAGTGTTATTTTTTTTACTTTCTTCTTTTGGAGCATTCAAATGTAGCTATGTCAAAATCCATGCAAATCGCTAGATCGCAAAAAAACAAAGTGTGAAAACACTATAAGAGTTTGTTTCAGCTCCCAAAAGTGTTTTGCAATCCAAAAGATGGAGTCAGATGATTTGTGTTTTGCATTAGTCAAAACATTAAACACAAGCATAGCAGGTAGAGCGTGTTATCGGTGATGATTTATTATGCCACTGACATTCATTTTGAGGTTGCATTGGTAGTCCCAGATAAAGGGGATGTTGTTTGTCACAAGGGATATGTTGCAGTTATCAGACAAGGGTGATGCAACACAGTCATATTGTATAATTCAGAGAGCATCTTATTTAATTCCTTTAAAACAATGCCATTCACAAGGTACATATAATCTTAAATCAGGTCAAACAGCATGACAAAGAATCAAAGGGATGCTTCAAAAGAACAAATAAATACGAACAAACAGTTATTGCAAGTGGAAGTCCTTTTCTCCACTTCCTGAACTTCTGATTACCCATAAAGGTAACTGGATCTCTTGTTTTCTTCTATAAAAACTGGCCATCTCCTATACGTTCATGTTTCATAGCATTTATAAATGGAATCAAGAAAGAGTAAAATATAGGATTTATAGTTTCTACAGAATTGTTTGGAGTATTTCGCTAAACCACTGCAACATGCAAATTACTACATTATTATATATTCTACAATTTATGTTGGAAATAATGTACGAATTAACTTTTTCATCATCCAACTACAAAGTTTAACATATTTTAGCCTACAATATAATGATTCTGAAGATGATAATGATTACTAGAAAATAAAATTGAAGGGTAACGAGAGTAAAATGCTTACATTTTCATGTTTAAGTTGTTTTTGTGATTTTATTATATACATTCATGTATGATATAAAGTGTCATTACAAAGCATTGTTTTTAATTATGGTATAATAATAGTAACATAATTTATTTATTATTATTATGAATAATTATTATCATTATTTGTGTTGTTATTATTATTGTGGACTAAATTAAAAGCAGGAA
>NW_015548201.1:698398-703471 GCF_001515605.1 Sinocyclocheilus anshuiensis | reverse complement strand
GGAATGAACATCATGTTGGAGAGCATCTAACTGTGTTCTCTAGCGTTTCTCATCCGCCTCTCCATCAGAGACAGTGTGACACAGCCCAGTCTGTTACATAAGCCTTGCGCCAAATGGCGAGCCGGCGGACAGAAACACATACAAGCGTCTTTACTTGAGGGGCGGTCAAAGTAACATCTACTTTATTTAATGCACTTTTCAAGTTCATGAACTGAAATCTTACAAAAATACGGATTTTACTTGCTCTAGGAAATGCATCATACAACGCATGAAGCAGACTGTATGAGAACGATGAGGGCTGTGTGTAGCATTTGTTTTTCTTTACAACAATCTTTGCGTTTAATTCGTCTGAGTACGCATAGGTCGGAATAATTTTTGCAGCATTTTGAAAGGGCCTCTCGACTGACTTCACTGCAGAGAACCCACCGCAATGTAACCTTCCTTGCTAATGTTTAACTCACGGGAAAATAACTCAAATAAATCAGATTCTAGCTTAACATGCGCTGTGCGTGCACACGATCACGCACATCTGAGGCAAGCGCGAGACAAGCAAACCCGCGTCCCATCCATCCATGCACTTCCAATCCAATGTAAACATTACAGCATTACAGCAACAAAACAAGGAGGGGCTCAAAGCTTTAGGGGGACAACGCATAAAAACACGCCGATACCTATGTGCGATGCATTCAAGACCGTGAAAACCCACAGAAATCCACGCCATCAACGCGAAGACTCAGGCGCGTGCGTTACCTGATTGTTAATTTGTGAGCATCTCAATCGCGGACATTTCTCCTTGTAATCCTGCACATCTCTGCCATATTCGGTGCGGCATGATCCTCCGCTGTTCCTGTATATGGAACATTCCGTGGATTTCACCACTGAATTGGGAAAAAGGTACAAACTGGAGCTCGAGGAATAAAGGCAGAATATGGCATTACTCTTCGCATCTCGCGCAAAACTACCACTCTCTGAGTGCATTAGACTTCGGAGAAATCAATGCACTCGGGTGAACCCAGCATCACCCGCCGCCTGTTTGCGTGCTTTTGTGACATACCCCTATGAGGGGCATTTAGAGGCCGCTGATTTATGGCAAGCCGTTTGAACATTATTCCATAGACATAGTGTCTGTTTTATGATACTAGTGTGCTGCTTTGTGGAAACTTGTTTCCGCCATGTGATGAAAAAAAAGAAAGAAAAGAAAGTTACGAGATATAAATTTGCAATTCTGAGAAAATAAACTCAGAATAAAAATTAAAAAAATCAGAATCTGCAAATCTGATTTTTTTTCTCAGAACTGCGAGTTTATATCTGAGAAAATTCTAAGATAAAAAAATGAGATTTGCAAGAAAAAAAGTACAAAAAAAAAAAAGTCAGAAAGGTTGCAGTTACCTTTAATTTATTTACCTGGTGGCGGGGACTGGCTTCCATAGCTACTTATAATTGTTAATTGTTAGTAAATAACAATTATCCAACTAGTATCTTTTTCAGTGTCAATAACTGTCTATTAAACACTAGTAGGCGTACTTACTGATTGGATACTAGTATTTCAGTACAAATTACTATTAATTAGCCACTATTATACAGTATTGACACATATCTATTGAATTAGTCACTATTACTTATTCATTGGCTACAATAAGTTGTACCTTTGCTACCAGTCACGTCCATAGTGATAAATACAATCAAACAAATCACACAATTTGCAGTTAAGTCCTACTGAAATAGGAGCTAGTTTTTATTCTTTAGTTACTTGTAACAGTTGAAATTTAGCACAGCCTTTTTTATTAGACACTAGTTTGTATTCCAGTTGTTAACTAGTAGCCTATGAATTTGTAATGAACTATAAAGTATCCATTCTGACTTGTCAGAGGTATGAGGCAATTAAACAATTGGAGTAGATGCTATTTCAATTAAGTACTAGTAAAACTGAAATAGATCACGATTCAAACTGTTAATATTAATTAAGAAGTGCTAGTAGCCTAGTCTTCTTTCCTCTACATTGAATCTCTCTTCTGTCTGGAAGATTTTATGATTTTATGTGTGATTTTACTTTCATATAGGTACACTGAATTAACAATTAGTGGATGTGATATTATGATATTCAACCATGCCAGGTAAAACAGATACCGAAAAAAGATACTAGTTATGGAATGAATAGGAATGAATGTTAATATGGCTTGCCACAGATGTCTTGCTCTACCGTAAACACTGGACGAGTTTGTCCTCATGAGGTCCCAATGTCAAGTCTTGGTTAACAATTATCACAGGGCTACGATTAGGTCATTGCATAGACTGTCCTATTATCCTGTTCTCCGCATTGAATAAAAACTAATGAAAGCTTAAATCCTCGTCGGGCATCCTCAATGACAAAAATAGATAGCTGACTTGATTATTTTTTACTTCATAATGATGATGATGACATTACACCTGTGCACTGTTTTATTATTAAAGCTGTTTGCATCATGAGGGAGGCATATGTCATTATCAATTAGATTTCTTGCATCCCTTATGGAAAAACTAATCAGGGTCACATTACGTAAATTCTAGTCTATGATTAGAATGTGCTTTGTCTCCCCCTACTGGCTAGACGAGGAACTAGGCTATAGACAGGAAAGTGGCCTGGAAGGGCCAAGTTTGCCCACCCCTGCACTAGATGATGCACCATCACGCAGTTCTCACATTGTTTCTTAATAAAAAAAGATGTTACAATGTTACTTAACGTGTGTTAGTGAGGGTCTTTCTCTTTTATAAATCATATGAAAACACCATCTAGAATGTATATGTTCACTCAGGTCTAACAAGTTGTTTGGGCCTGGCATACTGTATGTTTGTTTGCTTATTTTGTGCATATTCTTAACCAGGCCCATACTTTTCATAACCTTTGGTTAGCGAGATGGCTTCACTGTTGACAGCAATAAATGATTAGCAAAACACTTTGGTGTTATGGAAATCTATTAGATCTATTAATGATTAACTAGACAGTGGTTATATGTATAATAATCAAACCAAAACTTATTGCAGTCTTATTGTTATTACAGTGAATGTTATGGCATGACGCCTAACTTAAATGTTATTTCATTTCCCAGCATAATTACACAACGTGCCTATCACTAAAGACATGTCGGTTATGATCATTGGGCCTCAGCCATTTCACATCATTGTGCTAAATCATAAACCAAAACCTAAGAAGATAATATTAGGGTGGCATGTTAGTGTACTGAAATACATGTGGCACGAACAGGTCACGTTTTACAATATAAGGTGCAGTAAACAGATTTATGATAGATGTATCTATTTTTATGTACTATTCTAACACACCCAAATTCACATTGATACCTGAACCACAGATCCCCACAGAATATATAAATGTATTTGTTTGTTCATTTCTCCATATACACAATTGTCATATTTAGATATATTATCTATTCTTTTCTAATATTATTTCATTCTGTTGTGACTTTATACAATGTCAAAGGCTGCACAAATATGTACATGTACATACAGTATATTGTTATTTAGTATATATTTAATTTTAATACTTAATAATACATGCTTTCAGTTTATTTGTATTTTATATTTATTGTATAAGTCTGTATCATTGTATATAATATTATACAAGTCTATTTATATACATTTCTAGTATACATTTTTCTTATATTATAAATTGTATAATTCAAAATAGAGCATATGTTGCTGCTAATAAAAATGTATTTTAGTATTAGTTGATCTTCAGGCCTCTAGTGGCTTTAGTTTGATCCCTCATTCCACAGCATGTCCAGCATGGCAAACACCAAACAAGTAGAGACAAACACAAGCTCTTCTGTCAGCCTCAGGAGAAAGTTCCTCCATTGTTTTTGTTTGATAGCGGAAAGGATTCTCCCCAGGGGAGAGAAATCTTTTGTCCGTCTCTCGTTAATTACGAAGGCCCACAAGGGAAGTGGGCTCATTGAGAGTAGAGCCGAGCAGAGGGTAGGTAGGTTCTTGAATAGCTAATATGCTCATTTGCTTCCTGGAATCTCTCAGATTACATTATGTCCAGCTCACTAGAGTGATGCCGAGAAATAGCCAGAAAATAAAATCTGGATCTAAAGATGCATGGTTCTATAGTTGGCTTAGAAAGTAGATGCCCTGCTAAACACTTCACTAGAAATGGTGCTACGCCGTACCTTTGTCCTGTGGTTTCTTATAGCTTTTATGGTCTCATCTAATCAGGTAAAATAAATCTTTTCATTTTTATTTTTTCAACCATAATTCTTATATATATTACATAGGAATAACATAGGAAAACATTTCTTCTCTCCATGCTATTTCTCTGTGCTCTGTTCCAGTCTCCATTAATCTTGTATCTTTTGAGTTTGCTCAGGAGTTGCTGAATTAATGTGTGAATGGGCCGGATTATTCTGGACATAATGTGTTGTGACATTTGTTTGCCTACCCACACTTGTTGTTCTTCTAAACCATTCTCTGAACACTGTTTTAGGATCTGATTCTGTGGTGCCACTAAGCAGCTTTGTCATCAGGGTGAGAAGACGCAGTCTTTTCTCTGCTACAATGTTAATGAATAACGTTTACAACTGAAGGACAGCAATAGCCACTGATGCACTAGCCAGAGGTCTTGTATATTATATATTGTTCCCTCATTTGAAGAACGCCACTTGTTGGAATAGTACTAAGAGCAGATTGGCCACGGTAAGTCTTCATCAGCCTTATATCATTTTCAATTTATGTCTATTTGCATTCAGTGACGGCATGCAGATCAAGAGCTTATAAAGCTTTACTTTTTAGAGATTATTCTTTTGTGAATGATGGGTATGTAAATTTTGATTGTAGACTATGGTATCTTGACAAATCTAAGCAGGGGACTTTATAGCAAAAGTCTCAGTTTAATCTCATTGATGTCTAGGAGAAATATTTGAGATATTAAAAAGATATAAGCTGTGATTTTACTTAGCTACGGGTATATTGGATGAAAAATTAGTGCACATTTATGATATTCAACCATTTCAGGGATTGAAATGTAAGAAGTTCTGAAAAAAAATTAAATAATATATATATAAATATATGTAATAAATG
>NW_015548201.1:695787-697330 GCF_001515605.1 Sinocyclocheilus anshuiensis | reverse complement strand
TAATAAATAATAAATAAATGTGTGTGTGTGTGTGTGTGTGTGTGTGTGTCTGTTTCATAACGTTCTATCACCTAATTTTGGAGGTGGAAATATTCTGCATTTAATGGTGATTTTGTGTTCTGTTTCTTTGATATTACAGCCTTACAGACAATAATAGAGAAGATGGGGAAACCATTACTTCTCCTTTTTGCTTTTTTAGCTTCTTGTGAGTATCTGAGAATTAGTCAGTGTCCATTTTATCTAGGCCTATCAAAAAGTTGTGGCTTGTTACACTGCATTAGGTCAAAGTCCAAATCCAATAATGATACACTCTGTGGACAGAAGCCAGTGTAATTAAGTTTTACTGTCACTTACAGAGGAGAATTCACAAATTTAGTTCTTTTAAATAAGATTTTTTTTTCTTAGAATTGCTGTATTATGATTCATATGCTGGTTCATGTTTGTGTTTTCTGCAGCATACTGTAATTCTATCCCTGTGATTAACATGGCTGTGGTAAATGTGAGAGAAGATCGTCCAGTAAGTAGGTCTGTACATTTTAGTCTCTACTATATGCTCAATCCCATTTTGCATTTTTGTATGCATGTAACATTTTTCCTAATTATGTATTTCCCTGGCAGGTGTACTTGCGTTTCAAATTGAAGCATTTGATCCAGATGGTGACCCTCTAACATATGGTATCGCTGGAACAGACTCTAGTCATTTTGACGTTGACAAAGAGACTGGTGAAGTCAGAATCAAGAGTATGCTGGACAGAGAGGTATTTGTTAGGACTTTAAAAGTCTGCTCTCTATTCCTGAATTGAGGTGAAGGGACAAAAGTTGGGAATTGTGAATTTTAAATCATTTCCACAACAATTTTTATTAAAATTACTCTTTATAAAAGACAACCGGTTAACTTTGTGTATGTTTATGTTTTCTTTTTTTCAGACAAAAGACCTCTTACTCATAGAGGTTGTGGTGAATGATGGCGTTTATGCAGATGTAAGTTGGACCTACTGGAAGTATCACAATGCTCAGAAAATTAAATTTCCTGAGTCCCAACATGTCTTTCTGCCCTTTTAGGTGACAAAATCAGTTTATGTTGCTGTTTTAGATGCTAATGATAATGCACCAGTATTCCAAAATCTGCCCTACAATGAAGAGGTTCCAGAGGTGAGTGAGCCTGTTATCCTTTGTGTGTATTATGGATGTAAATATGGATGCTGTAACTGCTCAACACCTTACAGTTCTTACATTGAAGGAATAATTCACCTAAACCTGACAATTGTGTCATGTACTCATCTCCTATGTTTCAGAACAGGGCCGTGGCTAGGGTTCAAAATTTTGTTGTGAAAGCGAAACTACTTTGTTTGGTCTTCCAAAAGAGGAAGTCGTCTTCCACGACTACAAATCAGTGGTTAAGTTGTATTTACATTTCTCTGATCACAAATGCAGACAGAGTTTTATGTTTACGCGGCGCGATGCAATGCAACGCAACGCGTAAAAACACAGTATAAGTCATTATAATCAGTAATTATGTCCCCACTGGATGCAACAAATGCCT
>NW_015548201.1:661516-695522 GCF_001515605.1 Sinocyclocheilus anshuiensis | reverse complement strand
TTTCACCGTGGATGAAGCGGAGTCCAGCCCGGGGTCGTCACATGTGGTTGCCGCTCATTCGTCGGATCCGCACGCTAAGCCGGGGCTTCGGCTCGCGCTAGCCCGGCCTCAGCTCATTCTAGCCCGGGCTCAGCTCACTCTATCCCGGCCTCAGCGCACGCTAAGCCGGGGCTTCGGTTCACGCTAGGCCGCTGTGTTTTTTGTTGTGAAAGCGAAACTACTTTGTTTGGTCTTCCAAAAGAGGAAGTCGTCTTCCACGACTACAAATCAGTGGTTAAGTTGTATTTACATTTCTCTGATCACAAATGCAGACAGAGTTTTATGTTTACGCGGCGCGATGCAATGCAACGCAACGCGTAAAAAGACAGTATAAGTCATTATAATCAGTAATTATGTCCCCACTGGATGCAACATATGCCTCGTTTGTAATGGGTTTTAATGTTTTTGTCTCGCCGCTCCGGCCGGACAGGGCATCAACAGTATGGTGAGGGGCGTAACATTTCCGTCACACACTTGAGGTATTCGGTCAATCACAACGCACTGGATAGCTGGCCAATCACAGCACACCTCGCTTTTTCAGACCGATGAGCTTTGTAAAAATCGACGCGTTTCAAAAAGGCGGGGCATAGAGGAGAAACAGTAATGTACAGTGTGTGGAAAATAATGTTTTTTTTTTTACTTTAAACCGCATAAACACATTTCATTACACCAAATACACAAAATAATGTTCTTTTTAGCAGCATCATATGACCCCTTTAAATAAGTAAAAATGTTATGAATGACAGAATAGGCTATGTTATTGCATTCAATTTCCCCAAAACTATAGGCTCACTTTACAAGGTCACATTGTAAACTCTGCACAGTTGTTTGCACAGAAGTTAGACATAAGTTCTCAATTTCACTGAACAGTTTTATTATTACTTAATAATTATTACCTGATTGACAACAGCCCCACCTACTGGCCCAAACAGGCACTGTTAAACAGTGTTTTTAAAAGGCGCTCATGCAACAGACAAAAAAAAAAAAAAGCACAAGACACCAAAAAAGCAGTGAGACGAGGGCCCAAGAAATTCATAAAACACAGGCATGAGTGAGGTGATTTAGATGTATTTTCACTGAGAAGCAAAAGAAGATAGCTACTGGAGCTGCCAAGTTCCAGAAAAAAAGTATCATAGTAGCCTCATAAAAGCAGCCAGTATGACTTGAGTAGGCCTACTGTATTGCAATATAAGTAAAATGTGTTATTCACTGAAGCATCTTCCCACATAAAGCTACTGTATGGCATGGCCGAAGACAGACTTGGACTTTTACGCACAAGTCATTCTTTTTACGGTGCTATTGTGTCCCTTTTGAAGCTTGAAAGTTTCCGTTTCCATTCATTGTAATTGCATTGAAAAAAGTAACAAGTACATTGTTGTACACAAGTCTACATCTTATGGAAGAAAGTCAAACAAACAGGTTTGGGATGACATGAGTATGAGTAAATGATGACAGAATGTTTATTTTTGGGTGAACTAATCATTTAAAAAGGTGCTAAAATCCACAAGCTGTGATGGTGTTGATCCTGTGTGAATCAGCTGGGTTAATTCTGTAATCTGCTCCAATTTAACTTTACTCTCAGTCTGAGGTGTTTAGCACAGAGAGAGCTTCAAGAAGTGGCAATGTGCATTTGTTTATTTTTTTTTCAGGATAGTTTGAGCTGTTTGTTCACATTTATATGTTTTTTTATTCCTTCCTGAAGAATGAACCTGTGGGCAGTACACTGTTCAGAGCAAACGCCATAGATTATGATTTTGGCACAGCTTCTATTGTGTCCTACAAAATTGATGACGTATGTTCCCTTCAAGTCATAAATTGCATTTTCACCCCCACATCTCACTTTAATTGTATTCATAACACAGTAAGTTTGTCTTAGGTGACACCAAATGATGGGGCTAGCCTGTTTTCAATCTCTCCGACTACTGGAATTGTTGTCCTGCGGGGACCTTTGAGCTTCACTGACAAAAGTCCTTTCTATCAGATACGAATCATTGCATCTGTAAGTATTTATTTATAAAGTAATTATATTCAGATAAGTGATGGGGTTTTCTTTGAATGAGGGAAAATATGTGTATGGGATGCACACTTAAAAAAAAGATGCATAAAAACATTGCAATATTTCATTATTTTTACAAAACAAGCAAAAAGAAATCCCAAAATCTACAAACGTTTATCCATGCTGTTTACGCTGTACTTTTCTAACTGTTCATTGCTTTCGTCAGGATGGTGGTGGGCCACTGAATGATCAAGAAAACGTGGTTCAATCTTCATCAGTAATTGCATTCATTACAGTTAAGGATATGCCAAATCTCGACCCACAATTTCTGAATTTACCTGACCTTGCTGCTGTTGATGAGAATTCACCTGTGGTGAGTGGCATTTCTTTCTTTCTTTCTTTCTTTCTTTCTTTCTTTCTTTCTTTCTTTCTTTCTTTCTTTCTTTCTTTCTTTCTTTCTTTCTTTCTTTCTTTCTTTCTTTCTTTCTTTCTTTCTTTCTTTCTTTCTTTCTTTCTTTCTTTCTTTCTTTCTTTCTTTCTTTTTCAGTATTTCTTTTTAAGGACATTTAATGTAACTTTGTAAATTCAACAATTTTTCTATTGTGGTACTGTTTGGGCACAGCTTGTTGTCTAATGTACTGTAAATCTTGATCCACACAAATATATCTCCATACACACACACACACACACACACACACACACACACACACACACACACACACACACATAATGATCTCTCACTTTTGAATCTCTCTCTGTAAATTCTCAGGGTACAACAATCTTTACTGTGAGAGCCAGAGATCCAGACACTGGGATCAATGACCAGATCCACTACAGTATTGAAAGTCAGTCAATTGGAAATTTTATTTTAAAAATGCACTTGGACTTTATATATATATATATATTTTTTTTCAATTGTTAACAGTCTCTCAAATGTCATACTCTATTCTGTCACCAATTATTAAGATATAGTAAGTAGTATTCTGCTGGTAATGTAATCTTAATGTGGCAGCCACCATGAGAAAAGACCACCTTATGTAGAACAGCTTTTTCTATGCCATTATGACTTTTTGTCCTGTTGCACAGGTGCTGATGCACCAGACCTGTTCCAAATCAATGATGAGACTGGTGAAATATCTATCAAAACTGTATTTGACCGTGAAGAATTATTGGATAAAAATGCTGTGGTAATGTTACAAATAATGGTGAGTTACTGACTTCTGAATTTAATTGTATCCTGTTATTATGATATCAGGTTGATTACAATTTAACGGCAGCAATATTTGGCGGCAAACTAATGTCACTGTATACTTTTAACCTTTGTAGTACCTATCATAATCTATGATTTTTATGAACGGTACTTGATTTGTTTTTTTTTATTTTTGCTGATTTTTTCTTCCTGTACTTCAGGGAAGTGAAACAAATCTTAATGTGGATGGAGTTATTGCAAGCACAATAGCAGAACTACAGATTTCTATTGGAGATGTGAATGACAATGGCCCTGAATTTTATGAGTGTGAAGGTGAAATTGAAACCTGCACACAGAAAAACAGCTTCATAGGCAAAGTTGATGAGAATTCATCTGCAGGACTGTCAGTAAATGAACTGAATATAAGAGTCAAAGATCCAGACCAGGTCTGTAATTACAACATTTGCATGGTTTCTTCTGAGGAGATTTTTTATTATGATTATTTATGTTTTTCGTGTATTGATGATTATTTTATCTATGATCCAGGGGCTAAACAGCAGGTTTAATCTCCGTCTTGAGGGACCTGATAAGGATGTGTTCGCTGTCAGTCCCAGCACTGGGGTGGGAGAAAGTTCTGTGCAAGTGATAATAAAAGATTCATCTGCTGTTGATTATGAGAAGAAGAAAGTAATGTCTGTCCAGGTTTGTATATGAGGGTGTCTCTGGAGATTTACCGCATAAGATAGCCGAGGCCCAGTAGTTTGGCCAGTGCCAGAATTACTGTATCCTAGCTTAGAGAAAAGGACCTTGCCTACTTTTAGAGTGATTACAGATACTGAAGAACATGCCAGTCACAAACACAGGGGAGAGTGGTCTTTACTGCATTGGGTTAATAACACCAAACTAGAAACCAGGAAAGATTTTATTATTTTAATATTTTTCTATTATTTGTACATTATTTTAAACTGGGTGGCATTTATGATAGTAGCCAGCCATAAAACAACAATTACCTTTATACAAGACAGTTAGTTTCAGCTGCTTAATTTGACTGGTCAAGCAGTATTGCAAGAAAATAGTTTACAGTATAGCAGCATTGGACGTTTGACTCTTTTTGTCACTTCACTTGCTTGTGTTTCACTGCATAGAATTTCACTTCGATGGTGTCGTGCCGCAGGACTCCGGTCTGCCCGGGACGAGAGGAGAACACATCGGCGAACTGACCGACCAGGTGCTGCAGCTGCCTCTTCTGGGCAACCGAGAGGTGGGGGTTGACGTTAACAACCACGGGGTCAGAGACGGCGAGGGCTGCGAGCTGGTCTCTAGTTCCGGCCAAAGAGGAGCTCGAAGGGGGTGAAGCCAGTTGAGGCCTGTGGAACTTTGCGGATCCCGAAGAGGACATAGGACAGCATCAGGTCCCAGTCGCGTTTGTCCTCCGCGACCACCCGTCTCAACATCTGCTTGAGTGTTTGATTGAAGCGTTCGACCAGTCCGTCGGTCTGGGGATGGTAGACTGTGGTCCTCAACTGCTTCACCCGCAACAGCCGGCAGAGGTCAGCCATTAGCCGGGACATAAAGGGGGTACCCTGGTCGGTCAGGATCTCCGCTGGGATGCCGACTCGGCTGGAGAGCAGGAAGAGTTCCTGGGCAATGGCTTTGGCGGTGGCTTTTCGGAGGGGAACTGCCTCGGGTACCGGGTGGCATAGTCGACAATCACCAGGATGATATAGATATATATAGATATATAGGTGGTGAAGCCAAAATTAACAAAATAGCTGTTCATATTTTGCCTGAAATGTTCTTTACTCTCTATTAACCTCAACCAATGCCATGAATTTAGGACAAGACTATTTGTTTTCCTTTTAAACAAGAGTAGCATTCAGAAAACCTGTTTGAAACCTCTTTGCAATAGACAAAATTGTACTAAAATGCAGTTTTAATACTTCGTTATATCTCTCCAGATTATTGCTGAAGATGCCAGTGCAGACTTCACCTCTATGGCTTCTATCACGATTAACATCAATGACGTAAATGACAACATTCCTGAGTTTGAGGAGGATGAGTTTTCTATTGATGAACACTGATGACGGAACTGTTTTGGGCATCATTACTGTAAGTGCATCTTTTATTTACTCACTTTTCCTTTTCGTGGTGTCTAAGATTGATTGTTTTGATACTCACTAATGTTCTGGTTTGACAGGCAACAGATGAAGATGCCTTGGATGATGGCAAACTCACTTACAAATTGATGCCAGAAAGCATGTATGTTGAATATTCAGTCTGCTATCATTTGGTTGGGACAAAATTACTCAGTTAGTCATTGCAAGTTTGCTCTTTTCTTTTTCTTTTCTTAAATGTACATCAGGCGGGAGTTATTCGATGTTCATCCAGAGACTGGAACTATCGTTGTAAAAAATGGACAGCGTCTTGACAGGGAAGGCACCAATTCCTACTCACCCACCCTGCAGGCCATAGATTCAGATGGCAAGATTGGTACCACTGTTTTGATGATCAACATTCTGGATATTAATGATCAGACACCAGTGATGAACAGAGTACTTTATGAGGCCTATGTACAAGAGAACCAAAAATTAGAGCTTAAAATCCAGGTAACTTTATGTATGTAATGGTGATTGAGAAATCAGCATAGACATCTAAAATGATGAAGATAGATTGTGTGAATGATTTGTATGCCACTTTTACTCACGTAACTAGTAGATAGTTGCATGGTGCTAGCAAGGTCATGGACTTGACTGTCAGGGAACACAGAAAAAAAACGTATACCTTGAAATTACTGTGAGTTGCTTTGGATAAAAGTGTCTGTGAAGTGAATAAATGTAATGGAAGTCTCTATGTCTCTAAAGGAAAACCTGTTTTTTTAATTTTGAAAGGCTACAGATGGAGACGACCCAAAAAACCCAAACAGCATAATCCAGTATCGCATTGACAACAGCCCATTCAGTAGTAACTTTACCATAGACCATGACTCTGGTGTGCTTGAAAACAATGGTCGATTGGACCGTGAGGCTATGGACCCTGCCCTAGATGGTGGGATTGAGTTGATGGTGATCGCTTCAGATATGGGCACACCATCCCTGTCCTCCACAGCAAAAGTGACCATCAACATTGGGGTGAGAGTGCAGCATTTATATAGTTAGAGATGAACTGTACCATTTATAGGTTTATTGATCGTTTATTGTCTTCACAATAAGCAATGTGCATATATTTATAGGCATTTATTAAAAATAGATTTAGAAATATATTGAAGTATAATTCATTCATTTAATTAAGTAACTTACTTTTTTCTTTCTATTTTTCCTAGGATGAAAATGACAATTCTCCACAGTACCTTGATCCTGCTCCCTACGAATTTAAAGTAAAGGAAAGTGAAGGAGGTAACTTGTGCTTTTTCTGAACAAATTCATTACGATTTTAAGTAATTTTTTAGTAAATTTCCAGAACTGCATAGTTATTTTCAAGAAATAACTTACAGTGGGTACGGAAAGTATTCAGACCCCCTTCAATTTTTCACTCTTTGTTATATTGCAGCCATTTGCTAAAATCATTTAAGTTAATTTTTTTTCCTCATTAATGTACACACAGCACCCCATATTGACAGAAAAACATTAGCAAATGGCTGCAATATAACAAAGAGTGAAAAATTGAAGGGGGTCTGAATACTTTCCGTAGCCACTGTATATGAACATTTTGTAAAAACGGACAACTTTTTGTCTCCCCTCTATAGGCATATGGGTTGGCTCTGTGCGGGCTCACGATGGCGATCAATCAGACTTCAATAATCGTATCTTCTTCAGTATTACTGATGGTAGTTTTGGAAGTTTCATATTATTTAGTGAGAACATCAGTGAAGGTTACAGGGGCAACATCACGGTGGATCCCGCTGTTGAGCTGGACTACGAAAGTGACCGCAAGACGTACGATCTAACAGTGGAGGCCTTGGACTTGGGTCAGCAAAAGGTTGAGACAACAGTGAAAGTAATTGTGGTTGATGTGAATGACACTCCACCTGAATTCCCATCCGACATGACCCTGAGCGTAAAAGAGAACAGCACCTTGTCAATGCCTCTGGGCACAATCAAAGGCGAAGATGTGGACACTGAACACCTTCTAGAATATGAGCTTGATTCTACTGAATGCCAATGCAATGGCGTCAGAGGTCCATGTCCCGAAGAGTGGTTCAAAGTTGAGAGTAACGGTGATGTGATAACTAATACTGTCTATGATATTGACTATGAGAAATGTGATAAAGTGTTCATGAATGCCAAGGTGGTGGATGTTTTAACTGAGAAGAGGAGAGACAGTACTGAAGGTACATTCTGTTGCATCATATTGTCCATTAAAAAAGTGCTTTCTTTCCTGCGCTAGCCTTTTTTTTCATAGTATGTTCTGTTGTTGAAGGAATAGCTCACCCTAAAAATTTTCCAATTTATATCATTTTTTTTTTCGTGAATAGAGCAAAACAGGTGTTTTTCATAAAAAAAAATTAAAAAATAGGATGGTCCTTTCCAATTGCAATTTTTTTGTTGTTGCAATTTTAGATTTAATTTCTGGTCGCATATTGTCAAACATGACCGTTTATGTGACATTCATTAGGTATAAGTGATTTCAAACTTGAACATTTAAAAAATGAAGAAAAATACAGGACTTGTACAATATGTGGATAAATTGTTATTTTTAGGTGCACAATTCCTTTAAGTTAAATGTATCACATTGAGATTTTATGTATTTTCCAATTTCCTCGCTCATATTAACCAGTACCATTAATCATTTTGGTCTTTATTGAGTGCATTAAATATTCATAAAATATTGTTCACTTGCTTGTAGGAGTTGTCACTATTAATATTGTGGATATCAATGACAACGCCCCAGAGTTTGTTGTCTTGCAGGACTTCTATGGTACACAAAAATTATATTCAAAAATAAATAAATGATTGACATATAAGCAAATGTATATTATTTATGAAAAAAGTTTTAACATATTTCTGTTTCTCTAGTTGTAGTCATTGAGAAAGTTGAGGTGGGCACATCTGTTGGCAGAGTTTATGTAAGTGTGATATTTCACTTATTGACAATTTGAGGTCTCTTTATATGTCACTTTTTGTGCTGTAATATACACTTATCCACTGTTATGTTATTTTTTTTTATGTTACAATATAATGTCTTTGAGTCTCCATAAAGTATTTCCCCGGGTTTGTTTCCTTTTACACCTTTAAGGCCATAGACAGAGACACAGGAGAGAACAGGAAAACCAAATTTGAAGTTACCAAGGTGGACTTTGTTAGCAGTGAAGGGAATTCCACAGAGAGTTTGTTTCTCTACGCCGACTCTGCTGATCAGGAAGATGCTGACGGAAGGTTCACTGCACATATACGGTGAGAAATTAAAGTTTCTAACCTGTTTGTAAATCACGAATAGGCATAATGTGGTGCGATGCGGCAAGTTTCCAACATTAAATAATTTGTCTGTCCATGCTGAAGGCTTAAATGCTGTGTGAATAAGTTAAAACAGAATCCGAAAATAGAAACTATTCAATGTGCATCAGTCAAAATGTTGTTGTGGCTGGTTACACCCCAAAGGAACTAAACTGGAAGTAAACAAGCAAATGTCTCTTCATAATGTCCAGGTCCCAGAAGGCAATGGAAAATAATAAAAGAGGGAAGTTCATGGTTCAGGTGAAGGCGTCTAATCTTGATGGTCTCAGTTCCACCTCTGTGGTTGAGGTAGGGTATTTTCACCCCTTCAATGTATTATTAATTCATTCAGTCTTGTTTATTTTAGTCATTTTCTAATTGCATTGTTTTGCAGCTTCTCACAGTTGACAGCTCCTACAGAGTCAGTCTCAGATTTAGTGCATCTGTGTCTGAAGTCAATGAGAATTTGCCTTAGATCAGAGCGTAAGAGATGCACTTTAAGGTTGATTTGAATCTATTGATGTGTGAAGAAGTGTTATTTTAAAGGACACTTGGAATGTGATTCATGATTATTATTTATTTGATGCTTTTTTCAAATTCAGGTCAAAGGGAATACATGTGTTTGATATTTTTTACAGGATTCTGATAAGTGCTACAAAAGCAACGGTGGAATTCTTCAATGTGTTTAGTGAGACGGTTATTCCGCGGTAAGATTCAATCCCCCACATCCCCATGTATACATATACAGTAAACTAAACTGAATCTCACCAAACTCATGTTAAGTCTGGAATATCTTTTTATTTCATTCCTGTTATAATATGTATAATCCAGCAGGTGGCGTGTACATCATAGACTAAATCCAAGTCGGTTTGTATTTTCTCTCCCAAAGAGATTCAAAATTCCATGTAGATTTCCTGTCTTGTCAGTGCTACTGTTATTAAGCAAACGTTTCATTTATTTGGCATAATTAGAGAATTATGGATTTAATTTTGGCAAGAGACCAGCAAAATTGTATCTACACTATAAAAATAAAATTGCACCCATTTCAAGTTCAGTTGCTGACTTAAATTTTTAAGTATAATCATCATAGTCGTAACTTAAACTTACTTAAAAAATCGAGTTGAATCTCAAAAAAGTTGAAATTGCTCAATGTATTTTGATGAGTTACTGTAAAAACGTAAGTTGCCATGACTTACTGATCATATCATTTTTTTGTACTGTATTTACAAACAGAATATTTATATTACTGCTCAAGGGACCCAAACATTTTCAAATACTCCCTCAAACCTGTATAACTTTATTTCTTCTGTGGAATATAAAAGAAGACATTTTAAAGAATGTTCAGTGTTGTTATAGTTAACTAAAACTATATATAAAAAAATATGTTAATTAAAATACGTTTACATTTACATTACATTTATGTATATACCAGATACTTTTATCCAAAGTGACTTCAAAAAGTGGAACAAAAGCTTCTCAAGGAGTCAACAATATTTGTAATATACAATGGTTTTGTAACAGTTATGAACTCTTTTTGTTGTTTTTCACTCTGTGTAGTCTTCTGGTCTGTTTAGTTCATCTGTGCTCTTATTTGGTTCTGTTCCTGTCCTAGTTTAGTTCATTGATTCATTAGTGTTCATTAGTTAATTCCCATCACCTGTTTGTCATCAGCTGGCTGCCTTATTTAAACTCACTCCTTAGTTCCAGCTTTCATTCAGTATTTTATGTCAACATATACGTTTGTATTGGCGTGTGGCTACCCCTCATATCTGTGGATTATCCTCTACCTGGTTGTTATTAAACTTCTTATTGTTTGTATCTTCGTTCTCGTGTGCCTTCCTCAACACAGCCGTGACAGGTTTATTTAATATACAAAGGTTTAATTGACAACTGGATTAGGAATAAATATATAAATATTAGATGGAAAAACTTAAAAATGACTTTAAAAATGAAAATCAGTAACGTTGCCTTGGCAACTAACTTAAAATAAGTTTAAGATGAACTATTAAACATACTATAACTAAAACTGAAATAAAAAAATTAATTAAAGCTAATTGGAAATTTAAAAAGAAACTAATAAAAATGACAAAAACAACAATTACTAAAAGTAAAATGAAAACTGAAAATATAAAAATGCTAATTTAATATATAAATAAATGCTATAATAGCATATACATAATACAAAAATTATAAAACAATGACAGCAGAATTTATGTCCTTTGCAGAGCTGAAGAGATGACCATTTTGGAGGCTTATTTTGTGTTCCCAAACGGCACAGCTCTTGACTATGATGCAGTGACCGCAATCCTGAATTCAGAGGAGGTCTACAAGGAACATGGATACCAACTAACTCAGCTTGGATTTACTGGCATTGTAAGTAACAACAACAACAACAAAAAAAAAAAAACAATCCCCCTCCCAATACTCCAAAAGTTAATCATGAAGGTTGTTATCAACATGTTAAGCTTTACATTTTTTTTTTTTTTTTTTTAAATTTCCTTAACAGTTGACAACTGTTACCGAGTCTACAGATGTTAAGACAGAGGTATTCATCATGATTGGTTTGATGGCTGCACTGGTGATCGTTCTTGTTGTAACAACCACCTCACTCGTGTGCATCAGAAGAAAGTAAGATCTACTGAATTAGCCATTCAAGTTTCAATGATGTTAAAGAAACACTTACTCTTTGGTTTGAATTATGCTCTTGGTACAGCTTATCAGTCTCTGTATTATACCATTCATTTATATTTCTACTTTTAAATAATTTGTAATATTTATAGGGCTAAAATTAGCAACCATGCCCAAGTTGGATGGGAAGGCACTGCAGGTCATGTAGGGTGTGTATATACTTTACAGTGAACTTGCATGAACCCGCCTGTCAGATCTGTTCCCAACATCAGGCATAGAGCCAGTACAATGGCATTATGGAAGACCCTCTAACCTCAGTCTGGGTCACGCACATTACAAATCTGCTAACCAGATTCAACAGATTTAAAATAGCTCTTCTTGATGTGCACCCACACACATATGCACACGTTTCTTCATTCTGTCTGCGACCGTTTCGGATTTTCAACTTAACGCTGCTGGGTCTCTTTCTACCCTTTAGCTACAAGAGGAAACTGAAGGCAGCCAAAGCCATGAATTCAGCAGCCACAGTGGTCATAGAGAATCAGAAGACCAGCCCTGTTGTTCCTGGAACCAACAAATACACCAAAGAAGGGTAAGACAGACATCACGGGTTGCCTAAAATGATGGCCCGTATATAATTTTGAACAGGGATTCAGCAGCAAGCTGTTGTGTGAGATTGTTTGATATGTATTCCACAGAGCAAACCCAGTGCTGAATATGAATATTGACACGGCCACAGACCTAGGCTTTGACGAAGATGGCTCCAGCGCAGACAGAGAGAGGTACCATAACAGTGCTCTACAGACTATAAACACTATGGGAAAAAAAAAATGATGAAAATTTTATAGACTCACCAACAAACATGCCTAATTTTATATCGTCACTGTCATTCTATTTTCAAATTGTGCTAAATTACCCCATTTATTTAATTACTAGGGCTGTTAATTTATTAAAATGGCATACTCTACCATTTGGAACCCATTTACTCAAGAGTTTGAAAGAAGTGTTTTATGCTTATTTGTAAAAACAGTAATATTGTGAAATTGTATTACAATTTAAAATAACTTTTTTTCTATTTTGTCTATTTTAAAATGTAATTCATTCATGTGACAGCAAAACTGAAGACTAATGGCTGCTGAAAATTCAGTCACATGATCCTTCAGAAATCATTCCTACATGATGATTTGGTGCTCAAGAAACATTTCTTATCATTAGTGTTGAAAACATTTGTGCTGATTAATATTTTTATGGACACTGTGATCCCTTTTTTAAGATTTTTTTGATAGAAAGAAATAGAAAGTTTAAAAGAACAGCTTTTATTTTAAACAAAAATCTTTTGTAGCATTATAATGTTTTTACTGCCACTTTTTAATTTGTTTTTAATTTTTTTCATTATACTGTCACAATTTAATTTATTCTTGCTGAATAAAAATATAAATTTCTTTCACACAAAAAAAGGGGCCACAAACTTTTGATTTGTAGTGTATAGATCAAGGGGCATGTGACACTCTACTTATTACTTTTTGTATTATTATTAATCATACTAAATTATCAAAACACTAAATCAACAGCCCTATTAGTTACATAATGTATCGCAATTGTCTGGTGTCTCAGGCAGTTTGTGATTTCATGTAAATACATTAGACAGTGAGAGGTGAAATGTGATATTCCCTGCTCTGAAATGATCTAAAAAAAAATATATCAGATTGCACATTCAAAAACTGAATTCACTGTAAAAGATGGAAACCACTGACTTACAATGGAAGTATTTGCAAGCATGTTTATCTTGTCATGGGAGCCCACATTCTGCCAATGAACTTAAATGGCATCTACAAAATCCATTTAAGATACAGTATGCCATTTGTCCAGGACCAATACTGTGGTTCTCCATGACAGATAGCATCTGTTTGCACTAATCTGTGGGTAATGGTAGATTATGAGTTTCACTAGCAGTAGTTTTAGTTTAATGTTGTGATGTTGGCGATCCCATGTTTCTCAGAATCACACTAAGCTATACTACATGCTAATTGAAGCATGTGTTTGATTTTATTTCAAGCTACGTTACTGGTCCAAAATGTCTTTACTGGTAACTTTTTCCCCCATAATGTCCTTTGTGTCTTCATACAGAAGAGGTGCTTTGTGAGATTCTGATTATGTGTGTATGTTGTGTGTCTGTTCTGTTTTAGCCTTAATTCCTTGGACTACAACATCGATATGACCATGACAGAGAAAGACACTATGCCAATGATGGTAAATGTATTATTAAAATAAAGATAATATACAGTGGGGAGCAAAAGTCTGAGACCACTAGTAAAAGTCAACATAATTCGTGAAACAATTAATTGAAAAAAAATAAAATAACATGAATTGAAGAATTATTTACTACTTGTTGTCACCTTTTTGCTTTAATAACAGCAGCACTCGGGCTGCATGACCTCCATAAGTTCGTGTAAAACCTGATAATCATGTTCTCCAGCATGATTTGAGGCATTCACAAAGGCGTTCACATTGTCACTGATTTGCTTATTTGATTAGTGACAGAGCTGAAATATTTCTTGTTCCATTTTACTTAAAAACAAATTCAGAACCCTAAAAGTTCCCAAGTGTTTTTGAATCACAGATTTTCAATGTGATGGCAGACTTTTGAATTCCACAGGATTTCAAGCATATTTCCAGTGCCACTTATAGTGCAAAGAGACACATTTTTCTATAAATGCTGGGACACAAGTGCTTCTTAAATCTTTATAAGTTCTTTAGCTGAGTATGTTTTGAGTACTTACTTTTTCTGTTGTGCGGTAGGTAATTCAGGAGGAAGAGGAGGAGGATGAAAGGAGTGAATCTCCATACATTGAGCCTCTGGGTGCTGCACTGGCCCAGCGAGAAAAGAGGAGAGGTGCAGACAGCCCCAGTCTCACTTTTGCAAACCCTTCCATAGACACCACTGATCTCTAACATTCAGCCTCTGACCTCCACCTATTTGCCATTTTTTTATACGTGGTCCTGCCAAAAAAAGGAGAAAAGTCTCAATTTCACAATTTATTCAATTTGGACAAACTCTAAATCTAAACAAGACCGTTATCATCAATGCACTTTTAAATGTAAGAGTTGGAGAGAAAAAAATTCTCAGTGCACTAAAAACAAGCAGTAATTCAAACAGTATTTGAAGTCAAATTTTACTTACATTATTATTATTATTTTTTTTTTTTATTCTGAACTTATGGAATCTCCAATATGTAATACCTATTCCTAGATTGTAATGTTTTGTCATTCAGAAGAATGGAACTCTCTATTTTAATTATTCTTTTCTGTCTCTGAACAAAAAACATAAACTGCATCAACAGAAACTAAAGTAAAACTGCTTGTGTATCCTGCCAAATATTACCTGGCACCATTCTGCTAAGTTTAGGTCTTAGTCAAATCAAATCAAGTAAATAAAACTCATATCTTGCTAAGCCAAATTGGTGACCAGGGTGTATATATTTTGTAAGCTGTCTATATATGGTATATTGTTATATGTTCTAAGTGCAATCATTCATTAGCATGTTCAGTGAATTTGAAAAAAATACATTTTGTTTTGGTATTTTACTCTAATAAAATGTATCACGTTATCAAAATGAGTCACAAATCAAGTTTTGCTTTTCCCTTAGACATGATTTAATTTCAAAACTATTCACTTTACAGTTCTCACAACAGTCACAAAACATCACAGGTAATGTAAGGCTTGAAGGTGTGTTCCTTATTGTGCTGAGCTTAACTGCAAATACAAGACAAACCCATTTAATTACGAAGTTATACAAAAACCAATAGAAAAAGAAGAATCTGAAACTGTTGGAAAATCACACAGCCACAACAGCACTTATGTTTTATTTATTTGTTCCTTTTTATTCGAAACAACCCCAAACGCATTAACTGTATCATGAAATATCTTGATGCTTAGCTGTTTACACTATGAAATTAATATCTTACAGATTCGTACAAACATTTGCACTTTGTTGTTTCTGATGAGAGAATTCGCCAGAAAGAGGTATTCAGACAGCGAGCGAGTGAAGAAAACACCGGCATTTTAGCGATGACTCATCTGAAAACCTCTGATTGGTCATTGCATTCATAAGCTCAACAGCATCGTGTGTGATTGGTTAATGCGCAGTGCTCAGCACCAGCCAGCGAACACAGATTTGAATGTAGCAACTGATGATATGACGCACTGAACGTTCTAATCATGCTGGTGTGATTGTATTAAATATAGAAAATATTAATCGGCTATTTTTTGTGTTTTGGAAGCTGCATTCAAAATCCACTTGGCTCAAAAATCTGAGGGGGCACGTGCCCCCTCACTTTGAATAGGCATGACGCCTCTGCTTGGTACTGTCACTCTAAATGTAGTCTACTGTTCCTTAAATGTACATGATGAATTCATATATACATGTTTGAAATTTATACATTTTAAAGGTAAAATTATTAGTGTAAAATATTGTAAAAGGGCACTTTAAAAGTGATCCTCACTGACCACAACAACATCAGGGTAGCACAGTCTTGACAGAAGCAAGCAAAAACACACTCAAAGCAGCAAAGCTGGTAGGAGCCATTTTAAAGTCAAGAGCGAGGAGAAATTAAGACGACTGTATTTGCAGTGTATCAAACCAAACCAAAAATGATGATTATCCATATAGGGGCTTCTTGTGACGCAGTGTCAATACAAGTCATTTAAAATGTCTTAAGTCTGTTAAAGGGGCGTATCATTGAACAAAACCCAATCCTGTGCACGTCCAAAGTGCACAAAACTTGGAAAGATTGTCTCATTTGGATTATTAAAATGGTTTAGACTACCATGCCTTCCTTAGTTTTCCTCATCTTGACGTGGTCTTGAACAACAACTTGGCCGCCGGATGTTCCTGAACCACTGGCGAAAATTATTCTGTCGACGCCTGCCGCTCTGCACTGTTTTTTCCTCACTTTGTCCTTTGGCCAGGCTGATTTCACCAAGGTCTGATGTGGGGGGAGGACTGGAAGGCATCGTCATAGATGTTTCGGTTGGGTTTGCTGGCAGAGCATCTGCCGGAGAGAGTAAGGCCAAAGGCTGTTTCTTCTGTTTCTTTACCTGTTTCTCCAGGTGTTTCTGGATGGCCGAGCCCAGCACTGTCACCTCCACCACCGCACCGTACACCTCCCAAGTCATTCCCTTTTCATCCCAGCTCACCTCCTGCACGTGTTCTGGCACTTCTTCTTCTGGTGTCACCCTGACCCGTGGCTCTGGCTCGGGAATTACCTCAGGTGGGGTCAGAACGATTGGGGTCATAGGAGCCGTGGCAACTGAACGTAATTCCACCTGCAAGCCCACCTGCAACTCGGCATCTTTGGTCTGTGCCACCTCTGTACTACACTTGTTGGCAAGTTTTCCAAAGGTGCTTGGAAAAAGGAATGTTGTGGAGCCCTCGGGAGGAGTCATGGGGCTGGTGGCCACCGACTGGTACATCACCTCTAGGCTAACCTGGGTTTGCACGTGCTGTGTGCGTCCAGGCGACCGAGTCAAGGCGAGCGTATCTTGCAAAGGCCGTCCAGCATCCTTGGTTTCAGCTGATTTGGTTTTCTTCAGAAGTTTTACTTCTACATCTTCAGGCTTTGTGGGTTGATCTTTCGGACTGCAAACTTCCAACGAGGCCTTTGTGTTAGTGCCTGTGCTACTTGCGTCTGTTTTCTGTGGGGTGCTTGAACCTTTGCTTCCAGAGTTTGTCTCATTGCTACTTTCCCCTGAATCTCCAGGCAATCTTGGTTCGTCAGTGGTGGTATTCTGCTCAGTTGATGCGTGGCTTATCACGCTGGTCTTCTGGACTTGACTGACTTCAATCACGTTCACCACGACGATGGAGATTTGGTTTTCTTCAGTTTTACTTCTACATCTTCAGGCTTTGTGGGTTGATCTTTCGGACTGCAAACTTCCAACGAGGCCTTTGTGTTAGTGCCTGTGCTACTTGCGTCTGTTTTCTGTGGGGTGCTTGAACCTTTGCTTCCAGAGTTTGTCTCATTGCTACTTTCCCCTGAATCTCCAGGCAATCTTGGTTCGTCAGTGGTGGTATTCTGCTCAGTTGATGCGTGGCTTATCACGCTGGTCTTCTGGACTTGACTGACTTCAATCACGTTCACCACGACGATGGAACCATCGAGACTCTCTTCCTCAGTTGCTCCTCCACCCTCAACTGAAGAGACAGTCTCGGGTTCAACAGGGCAGCTGGAAGTCTTCTGCTCCTCAAACTCCTCATCCTCCTCATCCTCTAAAGTACAGTCATGGTTAGTCACCAGTATGGTAATCTCCTGGTCAAGGTTATGTAGGCCAGATGCCAAGCACATCTTATCTGCTGGATCCTCTGCTTGGTTAACACACCTCTCTTGTTTGCATGCTGCCGCAGGTGGCTCATCGCTCTCATCTGCTGTTTGAGAGGAAGATAAATCCTCTTCTAATCGCAGCTCATGTGGAATTACTGACTTGATTTGATCTGATGTAACCTCTTGGTCGGGTTGCTCCTGGATGCTGCCACAGATCTCCTCTTGGACTGTGGTCCCTGGGTTTTCAGATGCTTTTGACAGGTTTTCATCAGTTATGTTGTCGTTCATAAGGGGCAAATAGTCAATACTTCTGTCATTGGTGTTTATACTTGTGCTGGTCTCCGAGCCAACCTTCCAAACTTCACTTTCTGTCAGAACAGGACCCTCCATGGGTTCAGAGATGGGTTTGTGTTGATCCGGGAGAGGGGCAGTGAAACGTCTGAGCTTCACGGTCTCACACCACTGATGGTTCTGCTGGAAAAAAATTCACATAAATGGATTAGTGCATTAATGTAGGTGCAATGAATAAAAAAAGAGCACTTGACATGCATTAATGATGGCACACACACAAAAACAGTCATTTCTGAAAACATTACTTTAGGTAAAATTCAGTTCAAATCATACTGTTTTGTGATGATCTCGGGCACTGAAAAAAAAAAAATTCTGTTCTTGAAATAATTAACAAAAAAATGAAACAAACTTCAGTCTTACAATATTTATAGGAAGAACATTATCGATTGCCAATAAACTGATTCCTCTTTTTCCTCAAAAAGAGAGATCCAATTATGTCATAGCAGCTCTCTGATCCGGTTCATCCACATACACACACACACACACAAACACAAAAAAACTTGCTTGGTAACAGTATCCTCTAAAAACAAAACTACGATGGCACACAGTGAGACCACTATTGAAAAACACATACCTCAACTGCACGACAGATCAAACGCTGTATCCATATTTTCAAAGATTTCACAGCCAGAGCATGTATTCACACTCCAAGCTCCTCTTTTAGGTGCTGGTAATGATAAGAGGCAGGCTGTAGATGGTTTGTTTTCCAGAAGAATCTCAGTGGATGGCGGTCCTTGAAATTTCACTGTGGTTGAGAGTACTGAAAGCTTCTGATTTTTAGTTTCCCTGGAAACCAGACTCAACATGGCAGTGAGTGGTAATGAAATGACAAAGTATCGGTAGCTTTTTAATCAGAAGCAAATGATGGTGATTAAAATCCATGTGTCAAAAAACAAAACAAAACAAGGCTCTTATGTAATAAAAACTTATATGAAATGCATTTACTTTGGCAGACAAGACACTAAAAGGGTGCACCAGTAGTGTCTTTGTGATCTCTGGAACAAAACATTTGATACAATTTAGTTTTTCTTATATAACAGAATGAATATATATAGAATGAAATCACATTTTCATCTGTTTTTGTTTTCTTCACATGATGGTGGACGGTGTAGGTCACTATACTGCTGCAATTATGTAAAAGACCTTCTAATTAATATTCTGTCTGAATTTTAGTGAACTGCAGGTAAGTAGTGAACTTCATGCTTTTTGGATTTATGCATGTGCTTGCACACTGGCCCATTGCACCTCACCATGAAAAGGAGTGTGTTCTGGAGAGCTGTATTCTATCGCCTATGTTCTCACCATAAAAATGGAGGGCTTTTGCCAATCGCACGCTCCCACAGAATATTTGTTGCCTAGCAACCAGCCATGTACATGCAGGGGGGGAGGGGGGTGACTGTGTTCATGGTAATGGTGGGGGAGTGTTCAGACAACACATGCCATATTCTGAAAACAAGAGGATGCTGCCTGTCATTGCAGGTGAATGATGAGGAGGAGGAGGAGGTGGATAGGGATGTAAAGATGAAGGGGATGTGGAGGTGGAGAATACGGGGGAGAGGGCCAAAAGTGCTGGAGATCAGCTGTAAATTAAGTTGTGGTGAGAAACCTTTCCTCAGGATGAAACAGTTTGACATTTGCATCTACCATTGACATGAACACTAATGGGTACATGTTGACTGCTTTTATCGTCAGTATAAAACAGCTTATTTATTTAAGGCTAACCACTACAAAAAAACGTTTTTTTTTTTCATGCATTTGGCCAATTTTGAGATTTTGGGCTTATTGGCTTTTCATAAAGTGTTTTTTTTTTTTCAGACAATGGAAAGAAAACATTAAAAATACATTTTTTTTTTTTTTTTTGGTGTTTGTTTCTTTTTTTAGTTTTTCTTTCTCAAAACGAGATTTTTCTCCTGCACTGAGCCAGAAAACTTGGGGTTGTGCATATATAATTTTTCTGATTTTATAAAACACATACATATATATTCTGGCTGTTGACAGTATTTTTAAGGCAAGGCAAGTTTATTTATATAGCACATTTCATACACAATGGTAATTCAAAGTGCTTTACATAAAAGAAAAGAAAAAAATAATCACAACAATAAAACAAGGAATTTAAAAACTTTGAAAATGATTAAAAAAATTGATTTAAGAGGTTTAAAATGAATTTAAGAAAACGATTATACATAAAATATAGTGCAATCAGTTCGGACATCGCACAGTGCTCATTCAATAAATGCACAGCTAAACAGATTAGTTTTGAGTCTGCATTTAAATGTGACTAATGCATTAGCACATCTGATCTCTGCTGGAAGCTGATTCCAGCTGCGGGCGGCATAATAACTAAAAGCATATTTTAGTATAGTTCTAGTTTTAGTATAGTCAGCATAGTTATAACTGACTTAATCCTAATGATCTGAGTGGTCTGTTAGGTGAATGTTGCTGCTATTATAGCGGGGACCCGACACATATCACTGAGAGCTGCTATCAGTTGTTTTTGGTTCACCTACATCAGATGGAGGCTTTGGGCCCTGGCGTTGTGGCAGCGGCCGGAGAGCTCTCACAGGAGGAGGAAGACGAGCTGGGCCCACAGGCTTTGGTAGTTGTGGGGCCCGCCGTTTTTTAGTTGATATCTGGGGGCTTGCAGCAAAAGAGTGGGAGAGTCTGGTCCCAGCATAAACCAGTTCCTCCATTTTCTGTGAGAAGCTTAGAAGTGGAGATGTTGGAGAGAGGAATAATGTGTCTGGTGAGCGGGGCTCTGGCTCTGTTGTTTCCGGTGGCTGTGATATGTTGTCCTGGCTTCCCTGGCCGGGAAGTGTGACAAAAAGAGGTATCTTTTGTAAAAACCTTTGACTCTAATATGTCAACAATGAAACAAGAATTTTGATCCTGGCTTCATACAGTTCAGATTTTTATTCTAGACTTATTATTACTTAATATTTAATTAGATAATGCCTCATTTAGATATTTAAACATAACATTTCAGAAAATTTGTAATAAAAAATGTTTGCAATTCTTAATGTAATCAATCAACTGAAGAAGTATGGTGATATATATCAGATTATTGTTTTTTTTACCCTATTTGGATGTCTTGCCTTAATAAAGAGTTAATAAAGAGCTCAAGATATTTGTTTCTATTTAATAGCTTTTATAGACACCTACACATTCTGGCATCGTATCATGATTTTTCTAAAAATGTACATGCCATAATTGCAAAATAAACATTACATTTTATATTTGTATTTTAAAGGCACTGGAAAGGACCTATAGATTATTCTTACTTTCAGCTGCCTGAAATCAGACCAAGTCTGTTCCAACACCTTAGACAGCACATGTAATAAGGTATAATGGGCTCAGCTGCTGCTCTTATGGCAGGTTTGACATTAAGTGCTTGACACAAAGCATATCTGTTCCTGAACTTTGCAGGAAATATTCCACACATTGATTTTAAGGGTGACAGCAGCTCATTCTCAGCAGCTTTCCATGCATGAAATATATAGTGAGTTAATCTATACGGTTAATGCATCCATAATGAAAATGTCAGCTATGCTTGTTACATCCTGACTAAAAAATCAGCTTCAACTATGTAATGAACTTAAAAAAATGGAAATGATCCCCTCTGTAATTTTTTCTGTAACTACACTGAATTGATAAAGACTGATTTTAAGTTGTGCAACACATTTGAAACAGGATGCACATGTAGGTGAGTAGCAGCCAACATGTGGCATGTTATTTAAGGGGTTATTGTTTGTAATCAAAAGCATCATCTCTTGACATCCACAGGAATACTGAGGCACTTTTGAATGAAAGTTCTTTCACTGTGGTCTACCTGTGTTATGTTGCCATAGCAACATAACACCGTTTCCTCTTCCAGTTTCCTCTTCCAGTGACGTGGGAGCTGAGAATAATAAGAATAATAATTTAAGGGGTTCTTTACTAAGAAAGTGGACGTGTCCTTGCACACTCTATATCCTCACATCGTATTTCACTAGAATAGAAAGGCACGTAGGATGGCTATAAAGAGACACTGCAGCAGCTGAACGGAATGTATTGTGTATTTTCGAAACACAAGCATCTTTGAACAGGCTTTGGAATATAGGATGACCAACAATTAAACTGAAATTAAATCTTTAGGAAATAATCTGCATTGGAAGGGCAGGTGAAATCGAGCTGATACGTTTACAAAGTCGCTAATACATTTTTTTTTTATGATTCAGTTCACAAGGTGTTAAGTTGAATCTGATAACAAGGAATGTCGGATAGTTTGAGCAGTGCAGCATTTATTTGGAACTCAATTTGTGTCCAAACTCCTTAATGGTGTCTGATGCTTTCTCTGCAGCTGTGCCTATAGCAGACTGTGTTTGTCTGGACGCCTCCTCAGCAGCTGTTTGTATATATACACATGCACAGAGACAGAGACAGAGAGTTCCTTTAGGGATGCATTTGCATATTCTTCATGGTGCAACATACAAATAAACTGGTAGATATAAGGAAAACAATACAATCACA
Organism: Sinocyclocheilus anshuiensis; assembly: GCF_001515605.1. NCBI lineage: Eukaryota > Metazoa > Chordata > Actinopteri > Cypriniformes > Cyprinidae > Sinocyclocheilus > Sinocyclocheilus anshuiensis. The sequence goes on along the minus strand of NW_015548201.1, from coordinate 673,063 downwards.
TTTTTAGATTTAAAACATTAAGACAATGGCATGCCAAAATTATGCAGAGTATATTCTCAGTGTGCAGTACAATACGATTGTGGATGATTTGCATACACCGAAAAGCTGTGAAATCACACACATCCACATTTAAGTGCATCTTTATCCAGATGTATTTAACACTCTTTCTCTCACCTGCACTGGTGGTTTCTTTGGAAGACTCTGCCACCTGGTGCACGACATCTTGCGTTGCCTGAACTGAAATAACATTATCAAACATGCTGGTTGTTTGTCACACACATTGACAAAGGTCTCTAAAAAGCAGTATCAAAAATGTTGTTAATGCATGGTGAAATGTACTACTCACTCACTCACCCACCCACCCACTCACTCGAATAAATAAATAATACTTAATTAAATGGTATATAATTTTTTATTATTTAAATATGCTTAACGTTGTCAAGAAAATAATTTTAATTAATGCCAAAGTGAAGATAGTTTCGCTGCCAGTTATCACACTGTATAGCTTAAAACATAAAGTTTTATATATAAAAGGTTTATATATAACAGTTATATATATATATATATATATATATAATTTACTCATGTACTTTAATTTGATGGAAATTTTGAAATAAACAATCTTAAAACTAAAAAAAAATCTTAAAATGTAAAACATTTTAAAAACCAAATCAATAACAGTATAGCTAATAATAATAATAATAAACATGAAAAACTCAGCAAATAAATGATAAAATAATTAAATGTATTTAATGTTAAATGAAAACATTTTGTTGGTCAAAGTTCACTCAGTGGCACAAAAATAAAACATATATAGCAAGTAGACGGCTGTTTTTTCATAAACTAAAAATGAATGTTGCCAAATAAACAAATGACAGCCCAGATGAGCAGCGTGTAACCATTAGTACCTGCACTGTCAGTGACGCCTTTAGTAGCTGACTGTGTTGTGTTCTTCAGCCCCTCCAGAGACTTCTTAAAGGAAGCCATGATACTGAGCACATACACACTCAGTCCTACCGGCTCGGCGTAAGCGGGACACTGCCAGCGGGGGCCCTTAAATACCCTCTGCTGCCGGAGGGCACCACATTCCCCTGTGATTGCACATGCTAATCCATCAATGGTGCCCGGCTTATGCAGGTATGCCAGCTATTGAGCAATGGCACCGCACTCATTCTGCTGGGCTCAGCATGTCTGTAGAGCACTACGTTCTGTTCTGGAGACACAGCCAGACATCCTGTTGATAAGAGGACAGGAGGGAGGACGTCACTCCCTCTGTTAGTTTCTCTGTGTAATATTTCTGGAAGCCAAAAGATGGAATAATAATAAATCTGTAATAAAACCGCAAACTAAGTGGTAGATAATTATTATAAGCACTTGTTTTGACATTTTGTTATCGAATGCCAAGATGTTCTTACATGCTTATGGGTGATTTCTGTGTGGTGCTGTGATAGTGTTGCATACTGTATACAGACATAGCTTTTGGGAAAAGAAAGAAAAAGAGGACTACACATGGAACTTTTTTGTTTGTTTTCTTTATTTACAGAGGATTCACTTGTCTTGAATGACACAGAAACCTTAATATTGACATTTCCAGCATTGTAAAGCACATATTGACCTCACATTCATGAACATTTCAAGACACATTTACAATAACTTTAAAGTCTCCAGTACACAAACGCATACATACACACAGATACAAATTGCCCAATTCTAACAAATAATCCACTGGAATGATATCACAAGCAACTATAAAGTTACAACGTATAAAACTCTTACTTCAAAAACATTAAAGAAATAGCTTGCTTCAATATTAAATTGAAAATGAAAGTAAAATCCCACAAACAGGCATTGCACACAGCTATATATAATATCATATTTACCCGAAGATATTTTAACCCCCAATATGCTATTGGAAGATCTGAAACATCTATTACACATATAGAAATGCAGGTACACAAGTACAAAGAGTCACAATGGGAAGGGCAGGTCTCGTTTCATTGGGAGGGAGGCAAGGAAACGAGACAGAGCACCCTCCGGCAGTAAGCATAGAGCTACATCCAACACGTTACCGTCAGAACATGACATTTACAATAGATCATAATAAAAGTATATATCTGATAGGAAGAACATTTCTCAGAAGGATTAACTGGAATATATATATATATTTTTTTTTTTACTTTTTTTTGTTTTTGCAACAGTGTTTATTGTGTTTAGGATTTGTACTTGTTATTTGTATAAACTTTTTGTGCTGCTGGCTGAACTTGGACTTGGAATGTGATGTTTATGCCTCTGGCTCATAATCTTGGTTGTCCTGTGAGCAGAAACAGAAAAAAAAAATTCTTAAAAATGAGAAGAAAACGATCAAAAATGATTTGCCTTTGTGATGTTTCTTTCTTTTTTTTGTTGTTGTTATAAAATTTACATATAACACTGTCCAGAAAATAAGCTTCATATATCATAAGTAATAAAATGTAAAAAATATACAAAAATACATACGTGTACATACACACACACACATTTTAAATGTATATGATTCCACGAACTTTTAATAGCTTAAAATTAATTTAAAAATACTTTTTGTCCCAAAATAAAATCTTCTTAAATGCATTTTTTTTAGCTTAAAGGCACCAAATTAAGCCATATACATAAATATATATCTTTCTTACAAGATTATATATATATATATATATATATTTATATATATATATATAATTTATTTATTTTGCTTAAAGACATAAAACAAAAACAAGGCATAAAATAAAATAAAAAAGTCAGTGTGGCAGTGTGTTTTTCCCTGAAATGTTTTTTTATTGGTATACACACCATTCAGTTTTGTTTTATTTGACTGTTTGATTTGTGTTTGTATTTTTCTACACTGTACTTTTTGAGTTAAACTGAACCCAAATACAAGCAATATTACTATAAGCAAACCTTTAGCTTTTGATTAGCCCAGAGGAACATCTTAAGACAAAACGTTATTTAAAATTTCAAATTATTACTATTATTTTTACACAATACACACATTGGGATCCCACACATAAAGTCAGTTTCATCAGAATTTGATGGTTAACTACATCCCATCATGATGCTTTTCCTATTGTATTGATTCTGTTTGAGGTCTGTTGCAGTGCCTCCTTTTCCCCAGCAGGTGGCAGCTGATGCGTTCATAAAAAAAGTTCACGTAAAGTTCATAAGCGTCTGATTTATTTCATGAATATAATTACACATCATGCTGGAGCTATATTAGTAAGGTCTGAAGATCTGTCATCTGAAGATACCCTACATCTTAAATGTCAGTATCATTATCTGATGGCCCTGGTTCCCTGTGTGAGAGAGAGCATCTACTGGAAGAGCCCATCTCCTCATTGGGGCAGGCGGAGCCTCCATCACTACCCACAATGCAAAAGAGCTTCTGACGTCCAGTGTTGGGCAAGTTACTCTGAAAATTTAATCAAATTACTGATTACTGATTACTCCTTTTAAAAGTAATCACGTTACTGTTCTGATTACTTTATTTCAAAAGTAATTAGTAATTAGTTACATTACTAGTTGCATTACTTTTTTCTCCATGAAATTTATGAAATCCCATACACAATTCCGATAAATATTTGTTATTAAAGCATCAACATTCACAGAACACCTTTTGTGCAATAGATGAATAACAATTTAATTGTTTTAGATATTTTGTGTTTAGATATTTCTATTTTGCGGGAGTCCCGTGAATCATTTTATTCTCTCGCATCCTGCACACACACGAGTCTCTGCACTCGCCTATCAAGTCTTGTCCCGCGCCGCACTCTGTTGCGTCGGGTCTCGCGGGAGCAGGTCTCTAATCCACTGGCACCTGACTCGACAGTGCATGTGCTACATCCTTTTTACAGTCTCTAGATTGTAAAACACTGCATTCTGTCAACAATATAATGCAGCAGTAACGTATAGAGACCTCGGCTTGTAACTATACTCTAATTACTATTTTGAAAATTATAACGCGTTAAATTACTAAAAAAGTAATCAAATTACAGTAATGCGTTACTAAGTAATGCATTACTGCCCAACACTGTTGACGTCACCACCACTCCCATGCAGGCAGATTCAGCATGGCAGTGAGGTAATGAGAGGGAAGAAGGCAAACAGAAGGAGGGGGAGGGAGGAAAAGAGGAAGGGGAGGATGCCACACAGGGAATCCCACCATATCTGTGTGCACAAGTGACATGTTGAGAAATTAATGTGTTAATAAATGTCTGCGGTTTTTAATTTTAATTTAATAATCAGTAACAATTAACAGAATTCTCCTGGTTTATAAAACGACACTGCAGCATATAGAAAACTATTTAAAAAGGGATGACTTGGACTTGTGACCATGTCTGATGTGTGCGTCAGGTAGATTTGTGTGCTCCTGTGAGTGCTGACGGTCTAACCTGCTGAGAGTCGTCGTATGTCTGTCCCTCAGGGTCCATGAGACCTTCTCCCATTGGCTCCTCGGTGGCTTCCTGACCAAACTCAGGCTGTGAACACGCACGTGAAAGCATAGCATGTCTTCAAAATCCAACAACAACAAAAGATCTGGTCATGCATAGCCACTTCAAAATATTGACATGAATTATATTAGCATGATGATTTCTTTTTAAGCACTATCACAGGCAGAGGCTAAATATAACCACTTGTCTCTTGTGCCGTTTACGGTATGTACAATATATAATTGGTGCATCTGCTAATGTGCTTTAGTATGTGTGCTACAACTTCATATGTATATAATAATGTTTAATCAAACTCCATTTTGTCTTGCCAGAGAGACAGAAGGAGAAAGAGACTCTCATTACCTACATACAGTAGTTAGATTTTCTTTACAGTTCTGGGTCACTGGAAGGTTTATTTTTAAACTGAGCTATCACAGTCAATTAGGTCATATTCCAGCAATATACAGTTCTAATATATCAACACTTAATGAAACACTTCATGTCAATCAAGCTACATGGAAACAGTGCCATTTGTACTAAAACATTTTTTATACCTTCATTTGAAAGAGTTTACTGCTAAATGCTCAGAAAATCATATTTTACCATTATAGACATATTCAAAATTTAAATTAGTTATTCATTTCTATTTCAAATCGAGATTATGTCAATTATGCTGAAACATTTACCACTTAAAAAAATATTAAGTTGATCTTTCAGACATCATATTTAAGTGCCATCATAATTAGTTTGACCTACTGGTTCAAACAGAGATGTTTCTTTTTACAGTCGTTATCACTATTTTTGTATTATGGCCTATTTAAGCTATATATATATATATATATTGTATATATACATATATATATATATTAGGGCTGTCGACGTTAACTCGTGCGATTCATTTTACAATCCTTAACGCGTTAAAATAATTTAATGCAATTAACGCAAAATTACTGAAGCACAATTTCTATTCTAACCCTTTAACCCAATTTTGCTTCTCTGCTTGCGATTAGATCATTTTAAGCCGCTAAACTCCGGGAAAGTTTTCAGTCCAATGATCCAGTAAGCGAATGCATTCAAACAATCTGTCCAAAACAGCGCTAATATAAAGGAAACCAGGCTGATTACATCAGAGATTTCATAGAGAACAGAGACTCGCGTTGCGTTTTCAGTGAATTATTATTCCAGTGTGTTTCGCTTTAAAACTTTAAACTGTCATATTCTGTAATTGTCTCTGAAGAGCACGAGCCCTCACACGCGCTGTGAATATATGGTTGACCTGAAGAATGAAAGCTATATCATACACTTGGAAAATTATGAGCTATATCACTGCTTATCAACACTAGGGGTGTAACAATACACTTAGCTCACGAAATGAGACAAAATACAGATACTTGGTTCACTAGAACATGGCAATATTTTAATACTATTTTTAAGAAAATTTCAATGACAAAATATTGGTCTTTTCATTACAAAAATTACAACAATGCAACTGTGTTGGCAAAGGTTTATGAATGATTTACGTTACAAATCTAGTGAGATAATGCACACTGTTTTTCCAGATGAACGTAAAGCAATTCAAATTCACGGCATATGCAGAGGAAGTGTTTAGCCCCTTTCACATATACAGTCTTTACTGGTAAATCACCGGTAAGTTACCATTAATAGAACATGTGTGAACAGGACCTTTTCAAAAATCTCGGTAAATTTGTTCTGGCAATCATATCGTTTTATGGAGATGACATGATTACTCTGAGCTGTTTACAAAGCTCCGCTGCTTTTTAATGAGTTATTATATGTAAATATGCGCTAGGCTAGATGGACATCTTTGACCATTGCGCTTTGTGGCTTTTTGTCGTGCTTCTCCATTCATCAGGGCTGCGACTATTATGCGCGTCTCGTGTTTATAAGAGCAAACATTCTGATTGTAGTGTTAGTTTGGTTGAAAGTGAAAGCTGTGCTCCTCTCATACCATTGGTAGGCGAACTCATGGACTCGAAATTAATCAACAAGTTTTTTTTTTATGTAGGACTATTTTTTTCCGCAGCCAAACGCTGCACGCCGGAGATCCGGCACGGTGCCGGAGAACTTTAAGCCCTGACACACACACACACACCTATCTATCTATCTATCTATCTATCTATCTATCTATCTATCTATCTATCTATCTATCTATCTATCTATCTATCTATCTATCTATCTATCTATCTATCTATCTATCTATCTATCTATCTATCTATCTATCTATCTATCTATCTATCTATCTATCTATCTATCTATCTATCTATCTATCTATCTATCTTAAGCTTAACCAGGTCATTATTCATGTAAACATACAGAAATAGTGATAAAGACAATAAAAAAAAACATTTAGGCCTATGTTTGAACCAGTAGGTCATACCAATTATCTTCTCAGCATAATGTAGATAAACACTACATGATAAATGCATAAAACACTTTTAAAGTAAACACAAAGTAAAAATACCATACATTTTAAATATTATTTTTTAAATACTGATATTAATATTTAAACATGTAACCCATTAAATGTAATGGTAATTAATGTGGGGTTATGGAAAATGCCATATATTCAGATGGAAAACAGATTTAAATATTTTCATTTTGTTTAAAAATAAAATGAACATTTTAGTTGAAAAGTTATTTTGAATGACATGATAAACTGTTTAATCTCACAAATAATGTGAGATAATTAGATCAATAATAAGACACAAAACACAAGTGGCACTGAGAACGTTTCCTGAGAACGACCCACAATCAGAACACAGACTATGTTCTTGTCTAGTACACAAACAAACACACAAATGGCATAGTCCAGTCCAGCAACACAGTTAGCACTGACCACCTGCACACTTTCACATGTTTCAAAACTGCTAAACTACACACTTAAACCAGCCATCACACTTTTTTCTTATGACAATAGCGGCACTCCAAATCATTTGGCTGATGATGGCTTAACCAAAGCACTAGAGCTTTAAAATCGATGACAGTGGCATTGTGTTTTTATTCTTTGGCTCCAGCAGGCTTCATACACACACATAACTAAACACCACAAGCACATGTGCTGCAAGGTTCTTATGCTGATTTTCCCTCTAAGTGATTTATGCGATTACTGAGTCACCACAAAGGATAAAACTCGTTTTTAAGCCTGGTGGGGAATATCCGTGGAAGACCACACATCTAAATCTGTCACGAATACCACTACTGGAGAAAACCCAGAGCGCTCTGAAATCAACAGTTTGTTTAAACTTAAGCAGATATGCCTAGGTTTGAAGACTGGCTGACTTCTCCCTTAGTGCATTTTTAAGTACTGTGCAAAGTGCTAAGCGACCTTGGGCAAGGTCGAGAGAGAGAGAGAGAGAGAGAGAGAGAGAGAGAGGGAGAGAGAGAGAAAGAGAGAGGGGAGGGGGAAGGGAAGGCAAGGGGGCTCAGCAGGACCGAAACACAAAGTATGACAAGATATTCCCCATGGGATAAGCCGCCCTCCATTATGTGTCATGTGTTATGAGGTAAAGGTGAGTGTGTGAGGTGTACAGCCCTCTGATATACATCTACACTCTCTGAGACTTTATTATTTTTTTCTAGTGTCGTGTACTTCCAATGTAATAATCCATAACCATGTCTGATGGTCATGTGCATGTTGATCTACTATACTGAAAAAAATGTCTTTGAAACAATTTTCACTCCAAAATTTCACAAATGATTACAAAGAAACAGCAAGTAACATTGAAATAAATATGATTTTTTTAGACCCAGAGAATATTGAACAGGAGGATCGCGCAGAACCTTTGCACACACAGATATTGCAAGACATATTAAAGTGGTAACGTTATTGTTTTTTTTAATTTGCTAAATCATGTTTTAGATAGGATGTCAACAACCGCTTAAAATAACTGCATTTACTATGTACAGATAAGTGCATATGATTGTCCAGTATTGTACTGTCAGCAATTTATTATAAAAACGTTTTCATAATTGTAACATACATATTGTAACAAAAAGAAAACTTGAGGCTACAGCAGCACTTCTTCTTCGTCGTAGTCTTTTCTGATGCACTCAACCAAGCATTAACCACGACCTCGCCCCTCCCCCAACCATTCGAATTTCCGTAGGCGGGAATTATTTTAATGATATTCTAATGAGCCACTTTGTGGTATCACAAAACCCGGAAAACAACGCTGTAGTCCAAACGAGTCGTTCGTTGTAGTTCTTTATCTCCCTTTGGAGTGGACTTTGAGTTAAGTTTGAAGATCTTTTTTATGCCCAAACATACACACTACACACTGACTAAAATTCAAAAAGTGAAAAAGCATAATAGGACCCCTTTAAGTAGAAAGACTGAAATTGTAAATGTCCAGTTTCAGTCAAATTTTTAATGTTAAAAATGTTTTGTCAGGTAACCTAAAATGTCATGTCAAAAAATATGATTGAATCAACCTGACTACATACATTACATCAAAAATATTTTTTAAAGGATTAGTTCACTTCCAGGTCAGATATTTCAAAAGCAAGTAAGTAAAATGCACAAGTTACTAAAGTTATTTGACGGTAAGGGGAGAGAGAGAGCGAGAGAGAGAGACCGAGAGCACGCACTTCTGTTGCATGATCTTGATTGCTGTTTACTCCATTAGCGCATGCATTTGGATTAAAACTAAATCATAAATATAAAATAAACAAAAATTATAGGGGCATTCACCATAAACAACATTTATTTTAAACGTCAAGCATACACAACTTTATTTAAAGCATCTAAATATATGCGCTATATTGCATATTCATATTTTTACTTAACCTGTTGTCTACATGATAAGAAAGAATGTAAGGAGCTAAAGGTAAAATTCAACATCTCCTATATAACTGCATGTTACTAATGAAGAAAAACAGACTGGATGTGTGCAGGACATATGACAGCATTTATAGGATGCATTGAGGAGGAGCCCAAACTACACTCAATGGCCAAGTGATGCTGACATAGTTATAGTCTGTGATATTGGCACAGATTCTGTGTACTAAACAATTATTTGTGACTGTACACCGTTCTTAAGTAGACAAAGATGTTTAGTTCCCACTTTAAGTGAACCTTAGTTCCCAGGACATCTACAAGATGGATTAAAATGCTGATAAAATGAGACAAACACATGAAAGTATGACTGAAATGTTAAAGTGTTAAAAAAATGAATGAATGAATGAATGAAACCACTTTTATTCTGTGGCACTTAAAAAAAATTATTTGGTGCCTAATTTTGTTTCTTACAGAAGCCATTGGTTTCTTAAGTGATTTTTTTGTGATTTTTCTGGAGCCTTGTAATAAGATACTTACATATAAACAATCTGCAAAGGTGCCTGAAGTATTTAAACTATCTTTACAATTGAAACTGAATTCGTTTCATAATTAATGAATTTCACAACATTATTTCCGTTTCAGATGTAGCCTAAATTATGCAATCACTCAGTACTATCAAGTTTCTACTGAGTGACTGCATAATTTAGGGCTACATCTGCAACCTTGTTACTTTTTCACATTAATTACATTAGAATGTAACAAACCAGATTCTCATTTCTTACATTCGAATTGCACATTTGTAATAGTATACATTAAATTTCTATTAACTTACAATTCTGTCAGAAGAAGTCTTTTCTTCCTCTCATGATATAATCCTCTCATAATTTTCTGCCCATCTATCGAAAAATCTAGGCAATCAACATTAATCTTAAAATTAAGGCTTAAGCTTAATAAAAATGATTAAAAACATTATAAAGGAAATACATATGAACTGAAAAGAACTGTGTTTACTTGAGTCAAGATGGCCTGTTGACAAGAGCAGCTCCAATACTGTCTGCATGAACGAGTAACCAAATCACGCCTGTATTATAGATGACTACAGTAATATCAAAGACATGCATTAAACTGGAAAGTCTCATCACATCTGACACAACAAGAGTCCAATCACTCTGAGAGGAGAGCAAAGGATTTGAGTCGCAATGCAGTTGTCACTCTAATAAATACCTGAACTGTGTGTGAACGCAACCGTATTAATGACTCAAATACAGGACTGACAACCGTATTGTGCTGCTGTGTGAGTGTGGTCATACATAGAGCTGACAGATTTCACAAATCTACTCAGATTTGCAAGCTCTTGATTCAATCCAATTTGGTTGGAATCTCGATTTGATTCAATTTTCGAACAGATATTGTTTTCATTTGTTGTGCGTCTCCTAGTGTTTGAAGTCACATTCATAGCACATGCAGTGATATGCTTGATCCCCAGGGAAAACAAAAACTGCTAGGGATGCACCGATACCGATACTGGTATCGGTATCTGGCCCGATACTGCGCTCCTGCACTCGTACTCCTACTCATAAAAATGCCCCCAATGCACATGTTTAGCTTGCTTTAACCCTTGTGTTGTGTTCAAAACCCTATAACACTTGTGGTGTTCCAGGGCAAAAATGACCTGAACACCACATGAGGGTTAAAGGCCAAAGTATACTTTTTACTCCTGGTCCACGTTCCACGTACAGTGCATGTGACGCAAATTACATCACCAAAATAGTATGAGCGTTCTCGTATAATGAGTGGTACAGTATTGAGTTAACAAAAGCTTATACAATACATTTTAACAGGTATAATTAAGTGTGGAAATAACCTATGGAAATATCTGATTCCTAAATGAAGCCAACAACATGATTCATATTATTATTAGTTTATTTCTGTACCCAATATTTAAAAAAATTACAAATGCTCTGAAAATCCAGGTATCGGTATCGGCGAGTACCAAAAATGAAAGTATCGTATCGGACTCATTCTGAAAAAAGTGGTATCGGTGCATCCCTACTTTTTAACCACAAATGCTCATCTTGCACTAGCTCGTCTTCACGCATTACGTAATCACGTTGGAAAGGTCACGTCTGATGTAGGCGGAAGTACCGACCCAGTGTTTACAAAGTGAACGTGCAAAGAAAGTCAAACGCCCTTTACAAAAAACGGTAAAACAGCGATGTAGTACGATTTAGAACGATTTTGAAGTTGGAGGAGAAAATGAGATGGGACTTTTTCGATATACCCTAACTGGCA
>NW_015548201.1:651698-659862 GCF_001515605.1 Sinocyclocheilus anshuiensis | reverse complement strand
TTTCAGTCGAAAAGAAATTAAGGCTTTTGAGGAAAACATTCCAGGATTTTTCTCCATATAGTGGACTTCAATGGCGGTCAACGGGTTGAAGGTCCAAATTGCCGTTTCAGTGCAGCTTCAAAGGGCTCCACATGATCCCAGCTGAGGAATAATGGTCTTATCTAGCGAAACGATCGGTCATTTTCTAATATATATATATATATAATTATCATAAAAATCAAAACAATTATACATAATCACGCATTTGTGACGGAGGTGGAAGTACCGACCCACTGATTACAAAGCGAACTTGCAAAGAAAGTCAAACGCCCTTTACAAAAAAAAAAAAGGTAAAACAACAATGTCGGACAATTTTGAAGTTGGAGGAGAAAATGAGATGGAGTTTTTCGCTTTACCCTACCTTTTTGAATCGAAGTACACAGACGAAGAGCTAACATTTCCAGCGTGATTACGTAATACGTGAAGACGCGCATGCGCAAGCAGAGCTAAAGCAAGATGAGCATTTGTGGTTAAAAAGTCTATAAATTGCGATTTTTTTTTTTTTAGAAAATGACGCTAATGTTTCACTAGATAAGACCTTTATTCCGGCTGGGATCGTGTAGAGCCCTTTGAAGCTGCACTGAAACTGCATTTTTAACCTTCAACCTGGGAACCATTGAAGTCCATTTCATGGAGAAGAATATTGAGATGTTTTCCTCAAAAAACAATTTCTTTTCGACTGAAAAAAGAAAAACATGAACATCTTGGATGACATGGGGGTGAGTAAATTATAGGGAAATTTTTATTCTGGAAGTGAACTACTCCTTTAAGAGTTTGATCAGGTAGAAAGAGCTGCTACCTTAATAAAAATAGCTAAATAAAGGTAACAACTGCACATTTTTACAATGGACTTTTTGACAGAATGAACATGGAATGGTACATAATAATATGTAATAATAATGATATATAATGTTATTTAAAAGAACATACATTCAAGTCACTGGGGAACTCGTCCTTCTTCACCAGGCCGGTGGCAGCAGCAATGTTTCCAGCTCCAGACATCACAGCTCCTCCCAGCTGAGAGGCCTGCTCCTTTGTCTTCTCAGCCACTGACCAGTGATGAAACACACCACGTTTTTAGACACAGACACAACCCATTTTCAACAGAAACACATCACTCAAAGTCAGAAATTCAATATTTATTTGGCAACATAAGAAAAAAATGGGAAATTATCTGAGGCTATTGTCCTACACTGCGACAATGTCAGTGTAACTTATTAAATGTTATTGCATTTTATTTTATTGAATAGAGGCAGTTTATTACGATATTATTATGACAAAATCAACTGGCTCACATTAGATTACATCAACAAATGGCCATGTTGTATTAAATACTGTCATCAATTTATTTATGATTAAACCTTGTTCATAGAATGCACTACGGTCTATGAAATATGTATTATATTATTATATCATATAATATAATTATAGTTTTATGGATTTTGTAAATCCATTAAGAATCACAGATTATTATCATTATTATACAAATTTTATGAAATTCATGAAATTGGTTGTTGAACATGTTTTATATTAATATAATGTATAATATAACTGCTTAAAATTATTTACAAGAACACACCTATTAGAAGGCATTAATTGGGAATTACTTGTATTAATGTATTATATACAGTATACACAGGCTTCAAGTGATACTGAATTTGGTTATAATTATGTAAGGTATTAGAGACAAGCCAGAGTTAATTTACTTTTTTAGCTATTTTATTATTTTAATATTAATATACTATAAAAGGTTTTGTTAAAATTATGAATTAGCTTTTTTTTTTTTATATTTTCTGTTTCATTTTAAATTTAGTTAAAGTAATTTTGTTGTGTATTTGTTTTAAATTTGCCCATGTAGTTCTTAACAGTTTTTAATACAGTTTAAGTTTTTGTTATCTTAGTACTTAAAGTTTAACTAAAATTAGAAATGATGCCTTGGCAACTAGCTGAACTAAAATAAGTTTAAGATTTTTTTATATTTTTCCTTTTTTTTGTTCCTTTTATGTTTTAGTTAACTATAATAACCCTGGCTTAAGTAAGAGGCCAACAGTTAATCATACTGAAAAACACGGTGACTTTTCTAGTTTTCCATCTGTCCTAGACAAATAACCTTCTGAAATATCATCTAGGCACAGAACTATTTGTCTTGGTTCCACTTACTGGCTGTAAGCCATGCCCTTTGAACGCATTAAATGAGACGTATTCATTATTTACAAGACTAAAGACTAAAGAACAGTTTGCAGAATCACCTTACCTGTTGCAACGCTGTCTTTGGTCTTGTTGCCTGCAAGCACACGAAAGAATATTGTAAAATCATTTACACAGCCCATATCAATATGGAAACACACATTAAATTAGCCCTCTGAAGGAACTGCGATTAGGCTGAAAGTAGGTACATGATACAGTCAGGTAATAAGTAGAAAGACTATGTGAAATACAAGCCTGGAACTCCCAGAGTAGCTTCATTTAAAGGTTCACTGAAAAATCATTAGAGCTAATAGAACCTGTATCTCAGACCTGTCACCTTAACCGCCCTGCTTGAGTGAACTACAGCTCAGAAACACTTCCTAGGGAGGGAGTTGCCATATACTGTAATGGCAAATAGCACTCTGTGTCTCAGTCTGAGTATGATTCTTACAAGAGAGAAGATAAATTACTCTTGAGCAAAAAGATGTTTTAACTAGAGTCGTTCACCCATGACTCATTAGAGCTGATGTGTTTCTTCTACAGCATTTGAGTCATTATAACAAATTTGCTTCTTAAAATGGGAAAGACTTGTTCATGAATGCACAGTGTAACAGATGTATCATGTTAGATAAAAGGACAGATTATAAGTGCTTTATCAGGACTAATTTATCACTAAAGGAAATGTCTATAATTTTACTCGATTTTTCTGAAACGTGGTTGCTACAAGCTTCTAGAAGTTTTTTTTTCCATTATGTTGTTATTGTCGTGTTTGTTCCATATATCATAAAATGGAACAAACATGATAATAACAACATAATAAATAATGTACACATCTATAATAAAATTATAGACATTTCCTTTAGTGATAAATTAGTCCTGATAAAGCATTCCAAACCCATTCCTATATATATAATTTATATATAGGAATGGGTTTGGAATGCAGAATATACAGTATATACACACATTTTTTTTAAATAAATTAATACTTTTTTTTCAGCAAGGGTGCATTAAAGTGATAACAGCAACAGTAACAGTTGGTAAGAGAAAAGACGATTTACATTGTTAGAAAATATTTATATTTCATATTAATGCTGTTCTTTTTACCTTTCTATTCATCAAAGAACAATGAAAAATGCAGCAGTTTCCACAAAAATATTAATCAGCTGTTTTCAACTGTTATAATAATTCATGTCATTTGAGCTTCAAAACGGCATATTAGAATGATTTCTGAAAACTTGAACTTACTGAGCCCAGACTTATATAAAACAAATATTATTTTTGCATTCTATTTGCACAAACAGCAAACGGAAAAATCCACTATTGCATTATTGTTGACTGTTTTTTTATTTAAAACATAATATAAAGTAGTAATATAGTAGTAGTAAAAATAAAACAAAAATGTCTGTATGTACGTGTGTGTGTGTATATATATATATATATATATATATATAAGTAATATCACATCTCTTTCCAGCAAGCCACACAATTTGAGGTATCATGTATGGAGCACAAACCGTGTGGGAGCATTATAACCAATAACCAATAACCACTAAATATACCGCAGGGAATATACAGCTCAATATGAGGATGAGAAACTCTGGAAATAAAGTGAAATGGACAGGAAATTACAGAAGCATAATAGCAATGGGACAAAACGAGTCAGTGTGACATTAGCAGCAGCCACTTCCTCTTCAATCTATCCTCAGATGGGTTGGTGGCGCATGTGCGTGAGGGAGTGTGAGATTGCTCAGCTGCTGTCCAAGGTGGAACAAGAACCATCAGCTACCCGTCACCCCTCCTCCCTGCACTAACACACACTCCTATAAGGCCGTTCAAGCATGGTGTCCCAGGTCACCGCGGTTGTCCGGCGTAAGTGCAACCTTGTGTTCACCGCAAAAGAAATGACAGCAACCGTACAGGACGATCTGCTATGTGCTCGCAAAGCAACCGTAGAAGGGCTTGAGATATCTGGGCTAATTGTCTCTCTCTGGGACGCTGGTGGCACAGATGTGAGGTTTTTATTTGAAGGGATTCTATTATTCATTCATCCCAACATCAAAACAAACAGAGGAGTATGAATGAGTGTTTTCGGCGGACACAAATGTCCTCTCAGTCTCCAATTACAGCAGGTCAACAGACGAGATCAATGTCTTGTCTTACTGATCAAAGCACACAGCAACAAGATGAGCAAGCTAGAATCATTTCAGACATACTTGGACAGACACATTTCCTTTCTTTCAGCATTATTGTCACGAATCCGGTCCATGAACTTCCGTCTGCTCGCCACCAGAGGTCACTCTTCCACTACTATGGACTCTTGCACCACACCACTGTTGCACTTCACCCGGACTACAGTTCCCATCATCCACTGCACTGATTACACACACGCATTTGATTGCACACAGCTGTAATCAATCACACATTCCCTATATAACACTCACTCTGATCCCTTCCCACTGCCGAGTATTGTTTAGCGCTTATCGCTCTTCGTGTGATAGCTACTTTACGGAGCCTTTTCCCCTGTGTTAGTTCCTAGTTCTAGTTTTAGTTCTAGTCTTAGTCTAGTCTCGCCGTGTTTTCTGATTTCCTGGTACCTGATTTTTGCCTGTTTATCTTAAGTTAACCCTTTGCCTGCTGTTTCGGACTGTGTTTGCACCTCGCCTGGACTCTAGCTCGTGTTATTGTATTACCCCTCATGTCAAGCCCTCTGGATATTGTTAGCTTATCGACCACGCCCATTTTGGATTACTCTTCTGTCTTGCCCTCAATATACCTGTTTGCCATTGTCTGACCCATGCCTGTTTTATGACCACGTCTCTGTCTCCTATTAAAGCTTTGCAAATGGATCCGCAAGTCTCATGTCTCGTTCGCCCTGTAACAATTATATTCTATATAATGAAAGGATTTGGACTGCCACTCTTGTCTGTTTTTAAATTGATAGCTTTTTGTCACAGGCGCTGTGCATATAGAGGTCTATGAGCTCATGGAATTGTGTGACATGTGGCCCGTAAGGCTTTTTTCCAACCTGATAGGAGCTCAGAGAGATGCTGGATCAGCTCCAGAAGTCAACCATCTCACACGGTGTTATTTCACTCTCAAATTAGCGTGTACATTAAGAATCCCCTTATAAGATCAGGTTACATGAAATGGATTTTCTCTGTACCGTTTATGTTATACTAGAATCAATGTCAGTCCAGTATCATGAGTGCTTTTAATTTTCCAGATGTAAAATCTATTGATGATTAAAGAGGCATTTTTGGAGGCTGTGTGATAGAGAGTGATTACAACCGCTGAAATGAGTATGCAAACAGGACTGTCACAGCATTTGTTGTTAGAGTGAAATATATTGCAGTAGGTCAAATATGATCATAAGCATTCTCCTGTGAGAAATATTGAAAAGATGAGTGATCTAGTGTGCACGACAAACCACATGGACATGAAAACTGTACGGAGGGGGTGGGACTGCAATCTTTTGACATTTTATATCAAGGACCCTTGATATAAAAATATTTTCTTGGTAACATTTTACATTATTACTCATCTTTTTTACCTTCTATAATGCTAGACAGATCACTATTTAATGTACTATATTTGGAAATTATTATTTCATTAAAAAAAAAACATTCTTAGGACACAGGCTATTTCTAAAAATATTTTGTTCCTATCATTTTATATATTTCTATATTTTTTATAGAAAATCGCATAAGTAATAATATCAACATATACTCACTACAGGGCAAACCAGGGGTTTAACATTTGCTTTTAAAAGACTGGCAAATAACATGAACTTTTATTATATTCAACATCAAGATTTTAGGTAAGAAATTAACATCAGTTAATAAGCAAAAGTGTACATTTTCCCATGTAAATGTTTGATGCTAAGGACCCCAAATATGATGATACGCTTGCAATGGACCACCTACTTAAAAAAAAAAAAGAAAAAAAGAAAGTTATATATTTGAATGCATAATGTCCCATTTATATTGTTTGAGAAAGGTAAGTGTTCTGTCTAAAACACAACATGTTTAAATAAAATTAAATAATTAACTTTTATATTGCCAATGTACTAAACCAAAAGAAATCAATATATTTGAAGATTCTAAATATTACAATTAAATTCCAAATTCATTTGTACAGCCCTTTCCACAAATAATTTATAATATGAATTAATTTTATTTTGTTTAGTCTTAATTAATATTAATTAAGGCCAAAACTGCATTTATAATAATCATCATTCTAAAAATTGTCTAATGTTGTTTAAAAACATTCTAAAGGTCCTTAGAGACCTCAGAGACGTGAACATGTCCAAAAATACCCACAATATATACAAGAAATGTGGCTCTGTATGGCTCTATAAGAAAAAACAATTCAATACAATGTGGTAGACGTAAGAGGCCTGGAAAACCCCACCCAATATCCCAGCCAATCACAAAATTACACAATAGTGCCTGAACCTATAGTGATGCTCTGAGAAGCACCAGTGAAACAGATAGCAACCCCCTCCTGGCCCTCAGGCTCTGAGCTTCATGGTCCCTCCCACTCCCACTGAGCTCACGCTTGATTCGTGATATGCATGCATTAAAAAAAAAGAGCATTATATGCTCCATGTCTTACCCACAAACATCACGCCTTCCTTGGTCTTCTCTGCAGCCACAGCAACACCTTCCTTGGTTTTCTCTGCGGCCACTGCCATACCTTCTTTAGCTTTAGAAAGCCCCTTCATAAAAACATCCATCTTGACCCTTCTGCATCCAAGAGAGCAAGTTATGTAGCAGGACACAATGAAAAACAGGGTTTGTGTTGCACTGTATGCAAATGTGGGTTAATTTGGAATTGAGAGCAAGTGTGTGTGTGTTAATAGCAGGCTGTCAGTCGTACAATAAAGAGTCTAATTTCCCTGAAGATAAAACGCCCATTCAAGCACAAACAATGAGATGAGAACATTCACACCATCGGCTGACGTTATTTTTCAGCTTTAACAGCAGGTGTCCTCGAGATGTTCACAAACTCATTAATTATTACTCAAACGGCTCATTTTATACTGAGCATCTATATGGGTTCCTGGGAGACATATTTTAAGGCGTGTGTACATTAAAATTGCCACATGCATTTTTGGTGATTTTAAACATTTTATAGAACGAAGGCATTGCTATAATGAAGAACAATGTGTGTCGACGCATTAATGACAGTGTTTCATTTAAACGCAAACGAAGATGAATCTTGCACTTCTCCGTTACAATATGGTGTCACCTCTCCACTGTCATCACACTGAAGAAGTGCTAGACACGACACGGATAAAATAAAACAATTGCGTGTTTTATCATCAGGTTGCATACAAAATTCAACATGCAATGTTTTAATTGGCACACAAGCACGCGAATACTCGTTTCCATCGATGTGCACGGGGTTTTTGTGTCCTTTCGAGCACAGCGTTAGTATTTTCACACGATCTCGGTTCATGCTAATATAAACAACTGCGTTTCAGCCTCGTAGACGTGTAATGAAAATTAAAACATACCTTTTAAAGCACCTTCTTTGTCCTTATGCTTCAATTGCGTGGTAGACAGAAATATCGTGGAAGGAAATTTTACACTACGATCTTGAGGTGGGCCTTCCTCTGGATGCGCTCAGCCAATGAGGACGAGAGGATGAGACGATCGACGTAGCTCATGGTATTGATCATGGGGTGTCAGATCCCGGCTGTAATGGCCTGTGACACACTGAGACTAATGCTGCATCTTTAGCCAATAAAAAAGGTAACTTAAGATCGTCAGGAGATGAGGCACGTGCGCGTAAATTGCACATCTGCTTCATACTGTACTGTTGTATTATTTGATCATTTGCTTCACATAGGGTTTCATATGACACTGAACCAAGCAGCATCTAACTATGAGGAAATCCGTTCAAATAGGCAGTATTGTGAAATGTTGAGAAACTA
>NW_015548201.1:647874-651670 GCF_001515605.1 Sinocyclocheilus anshuiensis | reverse complement strand
ACACTTTATAATGTGAATATGTATGTTTTTCATTATTACAAAATTATCTATCTATCTATTTAGAGAGAAAATTAGTTCATATAGGCAGAATTGTGCAATGTTGAGAAACTAAAAACATATGTCTTGCCATGACCAAACACAAGTGGAGGGATGAAGTCCATACATATGTTTTTGTGATCTTCTTTTTTCTGGGGCTTAACATCGAACTGAAAGTTAAAATCAAGCTGAATATCTAACCGTCAATTGTATAGTAATGCTGTTAAAGGGAGAGTGTACATTAGGCTTGCTCATGCATATCTTGTTGGGGTTTACTGCAGGGTGATGAGTGTCGTGTCGGCTGTCCATCTGGCTGAAGTGGGCGCATCGTGACATCTGCCTCTGAAAGACAATCGAATGACCAATTGATTCTGTCCAAGCGTGTTTAAAGTCTTGTGAAGATCAGTCCCAGCTGGTGATTTGAAACTTTCCATTATCAATAATTCCTTATGTCGAACGATCTGTCTAGGATACATATTTTCGTGTAGGCCTATATATGTTTTGATCAAGTAAAATGACATTTCACACGATAAAACACATCATGGGGATCGTTGATTTCTTGTAGCGATGTAGCTCTCACACCTATGACATCAGCCGTTAAACACAACTCCTGTTTCTATGCTTCTTGTGCCATCTGCTGTTTTATACTAGTATAACATTGTTTAGGTTATTCAGGAGTATTCGCTAATTCGTTAAAATCGAGTGGCGGTCAGCAGAAGTAAGAATTTCAGCACCGCGGACAGCGATCTCTCCGAAATACAATACCTAAACACTGGGCAACAAATGTCTCACGATATTTAACTTTTCATACTTCATCAATTCATTGATGCAGTCCTTTCAAGGTGGCAAAGCGTTTATTTATTTATTTTATTAAAAAAAAAATCTTTTTCCTTTTGGAACCATCAAACGTATACATATTGCATATACTGTATATGGTGGTCCAGTATCAAAAGTTGCAGTGAGTATCTTGTGTGTCCACGCATCTCATCCTAACAGACTTCACCAGATTTGGCAGTTCTTGCTGTGAGATGTTACTCCACTTTTTCATCAAGACACTTGCAAGTTCTTGAACTTGTCTAGGGGGACATGTGGTTGCTAGGATGATCAATTGTCCATAGGCATCTTACTTTACAGACATTGCTTACACATACACACACACACACACACACACACCATATATATATATATATATGTTACAAATAACGCCTCTGCTTCATAATCCAAGCATGTAATCGGTGGTTAAAATAATTATTAACAGTACTGTACAAAAAAAACCTATAATAATTACAAGACACTTGCAAGTTCTTGAACTTGTCTAGGGGGACATGTGGTTGCTAGGATGATCAATTGTCCATAGGCATCTTACTTTACAGACATTGCTGTTTATTGCTCTGGCCACATCTGCAGTCCTCATGCCTCCCTGCAGCAGGACAATGGCATGTTCACAGAGGTGAGCAGGAACCCTGGACATCTTTCTTCTGGTGTTTTTTTTTTACAGTCAGTAAAGTCAAGGTCTCTTTATAAGTTATTATAACTACCTATAAAAACCTGCTGCTTAAATTGTTAATGTATTAAGGACTGTTGCACAGGTGCATGTGCAATAGTTTTTTATTCATTGAACAGGCATGGAAAACATTGCTTAAACCCTTTTCAATAAATATCTTTAAAGCTTATTTGGATTGGATTGTACAAAATTATCTTTAAAATACAATAAAAAATACTTTTTAAATAATAAATACTATACACACACAAGTTTTATATTCATTCATGTTGTTTTTCGGCTTAATTTGATAACAACAGAGCAAAATAATCCTGTGTGTTTTTATATATTATTAAGTTACAGGTAAAACCTTCATAAGCATGTAATAAGTGGCTAAAATATTTATTAACTAACAGTCGTATGCAAAAAAAATATGAAAACCTTTATAATGTGAATACATATAAATATACAATTTATGCAAGAATATATTGCACATACTATATATATATATATATATATATATATATATATAGGAAACCGTAATGCATTTTTCTTTGAGTAAAATGTTTACAGAACTAGACTCAATCCCACAGAGGCATTATGTTTGAGAATAAACATTTACTTACCGCTCCTGCAATAAACTTGTTGTTCAGAATTGGGAAGATAAGCCCTGAAACCCTCTGATAGAAGTGCAATATCTGAGAACAGGAAATGACAACAGTCACCTATCAGTCTGTGTTATTTGACAAAAGCTGTACTGAAGTCTCTCTCCACATATGCATTTCAAATGAACTTTGGGCCTTGAAATTTACTTCACTCACTTTTCTATTTTTCCTTTCATAATCTGCTGTTTTGAAGCAATATTTCTCATTATTTTGACTTTGTGTGGTACTTGATTTACAGCCTCAGGCTCTAGCTTAAGTACTGATCTCTCAATACATCCAGACTGAGCTTTCATTCTTAATTCTCTGATCTCTTCCTCCTCACAGACCACCACTGAAAACTTCTGGTCTTCTCTTACAGCTTTCAACTGAGAGAGTAACTAGATTTAAGGCTGTGCTCCAAGCCTGTCCAATTTGATTTCTTTAAGGTCCTTTCTATTTCCCCAAGATCCCAAACAAATCAGAAGAATACTGGCTTTGTTTTGCTGTATGATCTTGTTTGCGGTCCAGCCTTCAAAGCTTGAAACTTCTTGAGTCAAGGCCAAAAGCAAGAGAAAGCTTTAAAACTGACCATGTCTCAAGTATTACTGTGCTGTTGTTTAAAGGGGTCATATGATGCGATTTAAATTTTTAATCATACAAATAATATATCATTTTTTTTGTTTACTTCTCATCTATACATTAATGCTGTGGTTTTGGGAGATATTAAGTACTTTTGTTCCTATTTACCACATAATTCCGCAACTACACCATTAGCTTGCATGTGAAATATTACATTTTTATTAAAAAATCACCTAAATGATGATCTACATTTAATTTAAGTTGTTTCTGGATATTGATCTAGGTGTTAGGTGTAGAATTTTGCCATCTGTTGGTTAGAGATAAACCTAAAATTATTACAGTTTAGGAAATAAATTGTTTTGACCAGCAGAGGGCAATAGAGAGCCATTAATTTTACTGGATGTGGCCAACTGCTCTTATCACACAACTCTTGTGATACATTTTGTGAATTTATGTATATATAAACATTAGAAAAGACATTAAAAATAAATATTCTTTCAAACAGTACATTTTTTTGTAGTTTTTAATGCATTTTGAAATATCAGTTTTTACAAAATGCCACAGAAATTTGACAGAAAAATGCCACACAAGACACACCTAAAGGACAAGACTTAATGACGGTAATGAACCAAGTGTAAAAAAACAATAATTAACTTTAGAATGTAGAAGAAATGAAATAAATAATGTGTAAATAAAGCCAACAGCAATATGCAGAAATCAACAGGAGTGAAGAGTGAACATCAAATAACAATAACATTTTTTACAATCACATTCTTTGGCAATCATACCTGTGTGTGTGTGTGTGTGTGTGTGTGTGTGTGTGAGAGAGAGAGAGAGAGAGCGAGAGACAGAGAGAGAGAGAGAGAGAGCGAGAGACAGAGAGAGAGAGAGAGAGAGAGAGAGTGAGTGAGAGTGCAAGAGTGTGTGTGTGCGTGCATTAGGTCTCACCTCTTTATATCTTTGTTCTGCATTTATGGCTGATTTTATTTGCCAAATTCTATACAAATGCTCTCTGTGGCAATCATACCTGTGGGGGGGGGGGGACATCGCCCCGCGA
>NW_015548201.1:646513-647832 GCF_001515605.1 Sinocyclocheilus anshuiensis | reverse complement strand
GGGGGGCATCGCCCCGCGATGTCATCGTCCATCACGATGTTTCACTGTAGACATCGCCCAACCCTAGTTACCATAGTGAAATGCTGCACAGAAAAACATCAATTCTCATGGCTCCAGTCTGCACTGATGTTAACACATAAATGTATAAATTTACAAATGATAAATGATCTTTAAATAAATAAATAAAATCCCTGATTGCACAAGCATTTCTTTGTTTAGTGTATTTTATTTACCAGAATGATAACCAGGTAACCAGCAAACTTTTATGACTTTAATGGAGTTGATGTTGTGATTTTGGTAATGTTATGGCATTAGTATGAAACTGATAAATCCAAAGTAGAAAATAAATTCAAACAATTACTTTTGAACGCTGAATGAATTATGCAAAGAAAATATACTTTCTTATTTATTAGCGATGAAGAAATCAATATATTAAATTATTTGATATTGAAAATATACAGAATATATATTATATTGAGCAATACATAAAGTATTGCCACTTTTCATATATTATATAGATGTACATGCAATTCTACATACATGATATATACCATCACACATATATGAAATGCAATATTATACGCAAATTATATGCAAACAATAAAGAGATAAAATATAAAAGTTCATGAATATGCAGTTTTTGTCTTCATTGCTATATATTTTTGCATGCTGTAGTATATGTAAGTACTAGTTCTCCATACATGGAAATATGATATCTAATGTATCACATTATATTTTCCAGTAGGCTATATTCATTTGTGTGCATTTGTGTGTGTGTGTGTTTCGTAAGGGAAATGTATTAAAATATCCTCCTTACAGGACAAAACCAGCAGTTCAGTGTCATCGCCGCTGCATGGCGACAAAGACCATATTTTCAGTACAACAACGAATAATTTATTATCTTCTCTGCAGCTGTTGCAAAGCTGAAACTATGCAGATAAACACAACACGAAACAGAAAAATGTGAAAAGATTTTCAGAAATGTAATTTCAGTGTAAGGTCCGTACTGAATACTTTTTCACCCGTTTACTTAATATCTGGCAACATTAGCAGCAACATGAAAGAGTGTTTTTGAACATAATTTTTTAAAAATAATTACTGTGCTGTATTTCACTAATCTTGTCAGTTATGTAAACTCATTACAGTTGGCTGGCTACCAATTGGCTGCTATTAATGTTAATGTTAGGCCACAATTATGTTACATAACATGCTTATGAAAACATTTAAAAATGATAACGGCAGGGAGGGGGCAGCAAACACAATTAATAAATGGACACTGTCTTCCTGTGCAAAACCAGTTTGCCCTCCCTCCCTCCCTC
>NW_015548201.1:627286-646446 GCF_001515605.1 Sinocyclocheilus anshuiensis | reverse complement strand
TCCCCCTCTCTCTCTCTCTCTCTCTCTCTCTCTCTCTCTCTCTCTCTCTCTCTCTCTGGCGCTCTCGATTAAATACATACCGTCTATACACAAGTGAATTGGCTCTACAGTACTGTGATTGTGAACAACTGCCTGGCGTCCCACTATCTTTCACTATAAATATAGGTAAATATCCCACGCAGCTGTCAAATATCTGGAGACTTAGGATGGCAGTAAACTGCAAAAGCTATAAACTGCAATCACTCAGACAGCAGCGCGTGACTATTAATGTGCAAATGATATACGTACGTGCTCGATGGACAGCTTTGCATTGGTGAAGCACTTCATATGAAATTGAGACACATCAAGACGAGCTTCCCAAGGGTTTCGGCAGACCGCGGTTGCCAAAGTGGAGCTACTTAAAACATCTGCTCGCTGTGTTTGGAACTTCGACTCTGTGTTCAGAAACAAGGCTGCAAAATAAATGCAAACTCAGAGGACTCCTGGAGAGATAGTGTTAGCTCTTTGTGAATGCTATTACCATGCTAATAACAAACTTACTTTTTTCCCCCTGGGGAAGAATTACCGTAACAAAAAATTACTTTGCATTGGTGTATGTATGAAATTATCGGTAGCTTCTCTCAACCCTGGAAGTACCACCAGGGGGCAGTTTAACTATGTGATGCAAGATCATAGCTGCCAGAAGTATTAACGCAGAATCTATGGGTTTATCTATAGGAAGTATCTTACTCAGGGACGCTATGTTTTCACTATTGCATTTTAAATCAAGTCCTTACATGATTTCTGAAAGAGAAGTGTCGGAGAAAAGCGTTAAAGAGACAATAAAGAGACGCATTTGGGTGTACAACGAACGCAGGCAACAGTTATGAGTCCAGTAATAAAAAGCAAATATTTACCAATTTTCATCTATAGATTAGACCCTCTGCGTGGTCACAGTCGAGGTGCAAACTAGCAAATGTGCTCTGGGGTGAAGTAAGGGGACAATCTGTTCTACTGTGATAAGTCAAAAAGGAACGTGTGAACAAGGGCATAATTTGCACTACAAAGAATATGTTTTCCCCAGAAAGCATGCAAGCTTAAGTCATTTTGTAGTAATAGGTCTTCAGATTTGTTGCTCAGGTTTTTTTTCTTTTCTTTACGTACATAATCTTTCATTCTAGCCTTTCCTCATAATCGAGCGGGGCATGCGCTCATGCACTTGTTTAGGTTGTATGTTAAACAACCTATTTCTCAACTCATTCCCCACACAGCCAGCAGGACACTGAAATCAACTTCTGGAGACAGCTGTGGCTTTGAAGTGCGACAAATAAGTGCTATCAGGCAACTGGCAAGCAGAGAATTGCTCACCATATTATGTTCTTCGACTGGGGACCGCTAAGCTAATGAGTTTGCTCGTCTATCTTCTTAGGTTTGTTCCTGCTTTTGTGTCCAGGCCTTTGAGGATCTAGTGTGCCAGGCATTGTAATACTCTTTCTATTGTCACTGCCTCAATCTCCATTTCTTCTGGAATTTAAGGAATCCTGATTCCTGACACAAATATTTTCACATGAGAAAGACAGTAAGGCCCTTGAAAGTACAGAACAACGTGTAATGCTGCAGACAATGAGCAAACAGTGTTAAAATACATACAATAGGTAACATACTGTACATACTTGGGAACTCTACAAGGAGACCAGGTTTAAGTCCGGACTCAGTTGTATCATGGTCCCATTCTCCTTCTCGCTCCCATCACTCTAAATCAATACTGTCCTATAATTTAAAGGAAAAAACAATGAAGTTAATATTTAAAGAAAACATTCCTAAAATATATAATTGCAAGAAAAGGTATGTGGAATTTCTGCAGAAACTGTTCTGAACTTCACACAACAATACTATGTCAAAATAACAGACATACACAGAATGCTTAAACAAATACCATGTTTTATACACTACATAAGCATTCACAATGCATTTGGACCCTTGGATTTAATAACTGGTTGAATGTGACGCTTTTGGCAGCAATAACCTGCACCAAATGTTTCTTATAACTGGGGTTCAGACTTACACAATGGTCAGAAGGAACCATTTTTACACCATTGCTCTTTGCAAAATTGCTTCAGTTCAGCAATAATTTTGGGATGTCTGGTGTGAATAGTTCTCTTGAGATCATGCCAAAACATCTCAATAGGTCAGGACTCTTCCAGGGGGGCTGTTTTTTGCAGAAGCTATTCTGTTCAAGGGGGTTTACATGCTTCTTGAAACTGTCTATAAGTCTGGGTCTAAAATATAAGTCAAATTCACAATTTTAAGAGTTCTCCAAAGGAAAAGTAGTCACTGGATGAACATACTATATATGAAATAGTTGATACTTCAATGCTGCTTACAAAATACCGTATTTAGTCAGAACACATGGATACCTTTGAATGCCGGTCAAGAAAGATGCTTTTTGCTGTCACATATGCAGTTTCAGCATCTACACGCAGAGTGATTCTAAACAGCCAATTTGTGGAGACAGACACCCTTAAACAAAGTTGTAGTCTTCAACTCGTGAAATATGCACAGACAGAAAGCAAACAAGAAAACCACTTTGTCCATCACTCTTTTCTTCCTCATTTGCTGTGTCACACTCAAAACACCTTCCTCGCCTTGTTCTGAGCTCTTTTATGAGGTTATTGTGCCTTTCCCTATCCATGACCATCAAGACTGGAATTCTGCACTTCATAATCCAGGAGACAGCAGCTATTTTCAAAGCTCCTTTGCTGAAGCAGTGGACTTAAAACCATTTAATGTGATCAGATACACAAAAAGAGCTTGAAGTGGATGGATTTAGAGAGGGGATCACAGAATGTTGAAGTACTCAAGAGGAGATCTTCTGCCAGCTTGCGCCTTCAGGCACAATGGTAACATTGATTCAGCTTTCACAAATGAGAAAAGAAGTGTGTTTTTCTCTATAGGAGAGCACGGCTATCTCCCTTAATGCATGTTCATGTTTGTGCCTGTTTATAGGAGACCACATTAATGTGCCTCTAACATTTTTTTATTAATATTATTTAAAAAAGGAAATAGAAAAAATTAAAACAGGAACAAATATTTTCCTTATCAAGATTTAAAGAAATAGTTTACACCAAAACGAAAATTGGCTGAAAATGTACTTACCTTCAGGCCATCCAAGGTATACATAGTTTGTTTTTCAACAGAATGACTTTGGGTAAATTTAGCATTACATCACTTGCTCAGTAATGGATCCTCTGCAGTGAATGGGTGCCGTCAGAATGTGAGTCCAAACAGCTGATAAAAACATCACAATAATCCTCAATTAACTGACATGACTCCAGTCCATCAATCAACGTCTTGTGAAGTGAAAAGCTGAATATTTGTAAGGAACTAATCATTACGATGTTTTAACTTTAAACCATTGTTTACGAGTCTGTGATACATAATGCTTCCTCCAGTGAGAAAGTTAATCCCCGATGGTCATCTCACATTAAAATCCACCAACATATTTGTTTATAGAAAGATTTGATTTGTACTGTTTCTCTCAAGACTGTGCCTGATCTGTGCATATTTCTCTCCTGATACAGACATTTCTTTTTTTTTTTTTTTTTTTTTACCGGAGAAAGCAGTATTATGGATAGATTGATGGACTGGAGTTGTGTGGATTACTTGTGGTTTATTGTGATGTTTTTTATCAGCTGTTTTCTGGGCTTTCATTCTGATGGCACCCATTCATTGCAGAGGATCATACATTTCTCTAAATCTGTTCTGATGAAGAAACAAACTCATCTTCATTTTGGATGGCCTGAGGATAGTAAATTTGACACACCAATCATCTGAACGGTTAGAAGATTTTGCTTCCACTAAACGACAAAATGCTTTTTGAATTATTCTCAAGTTAATCAAGTTTTACACAAATTTGGAGCTCATGTGGCTTGAGTGCTTCCATTTTTAAAGCAAAAGGTGGACAAACCAAATACTAAGCCATTCTGACATTCATCTGCATTTTATAAATGTGAGTAATACAATTTTTACTCAAATATTTATTTTGTATCAAATTTAAAAAAAAGAAGCGTCTTCACTATTGCATGTGCATAGCAGTTTGTGTAGGCATCTATATATTCAATATGTGGCATGTTTCCCTTCTTATGCAGTAGGCTCATTTGATGTGTCTGTGGTTGATGTAAGAGGGTATCACACTTACAGCTGTAACGAAGCTTTTACTACTGTGCATCAGCAAAAGCAGAGCTGGCCAATATCAGCAAGGTGGTCTGCCACATTACGCTTGGGGCTGCATTCTGGTTAGGACTACAGCCTTGTCCATTCCTATTTATTCAACCATCAATGCCTTGGAAAAGACCACAGGGAAATAAAATAAACACTTCTCACCGCATCGCAGCAGTGGAACTCCTTGCATCTCTTTGCTGCACTGATCTGCCGCTTTTGCACAACCTCAACTGTCCTGCTGTCAGACCCTCAAAAAACTAATTAGCTTGTTTCCCTCTACTTTAGCTCATGTATCACTGACACTTTAAAGGCTCTTGAGACTACTTCTACTTTCGGTGCCACTAGTGTGGTGTTTTTTATGCCATACTATGGTGGCAGTCTAATATTAGATGTCTTACAGATGAATTATTTCATTCAAGCATTTTAGGGTCACTGTAGTTGAATAGGAAAAGTATATGCTCATGATCCAGACAGGAGCTTATGACCTAGTGACACAAACACACTGATACACACACCACTTCAGACATTACATATGCAATCAAGGCTCAAGGTGGCCGTCCTTATCAAACATATCAAGTTAACCACTGATGTCATTGATCAAAAAGCCAATTCCAGTTCTATTATTGTGTCAGAGGAGAGAAAGATTGTAAAATGACTTTGATAGGTGTTCCCACTTGGTAAACATACCTAGGATCCATTAGACCGAGAGGAGATTATCAAGACTGAATGCAACAATTTGGGGGGATTATTCTAGGCGACCTTCCTCCGCACTTGAAAGGCAATTGGAAACATGGCAATGAGCCATTATGCTCACCTTCACTTTGATTATAGCTCAAACATGCTGGTACTACATTGGCATGTGCCCATATCTAAAATAATAATTTATCCTTATCGATATCCCTTGTCTCCTGATAAAGTCCAGCTGTAGCACAACCCAAATGCCTCCCTAGACATCGCTCTTGGCTCTTAATCACGCCATCTCCACTCCTTTAAAGAGATGCAATATCATGCCCCCCGTTCTCATCAATAATACGGGGGAAGATTTGACAAAGTTTCCTTATTTCTTCTGCCAGAGCTGGCCTCTGGAGGATCAGTGACCTCTGTTGAAATATTCACAATTTTTTCAATGTTATTCCAAAAGCCCACAGCATATTGGCTAATGAGCCCCCCTCTGTGATTCAAATAAAAATGTTGTTTAGTTGAGCATATATTTGGTGTTAATGATGACTTTGGTAACAAAAAAGGCTATTAGTTAACATGTTTTATAGTTTACACTATTTAATGATAGGTTTAATTGTCTGCAGTCAGGAACATTATTTCTCGAGGTAATAATATGTATAATACTCTCCTTTTTAAAGTTCATTAGCACTTTAAATAACAGACAAGTCTATTGTAAATATTTTTTTACTCTGTTGTGAATATGTATCTTTAATTACAGGTTGTCACATGAACAAGTCAGTAAATAAATTGATTTAACTTTCGCGGTAACGGTTGCAGGTTAATTTCAAATCAGGCATAAACGAAAATGACTCACAGTTGAGAGAGTCAGTTGTGAACTCTGTAACGGCTCTGAACGATTCACTAACTAATTGACTCAGATTCAAACAATTAAATCACAAATGAGTTCAGCCCTGAGAATATTTTTGACTGATTAATTAAAAAGAATCTGTTCATGACAGTCACTGGTTAGCGAATCAAACATTGCGGCTCACACAACGATTAGCATTACGTGCAAAAAACACTGACACGGGCTCTAATGAGACAGACTAGTGGACGCAGACAAATTTTCCAACACGTTCTTACTCCTGACTCGTCACATATTGACACTTGGTCAGGACCCCTTGGCGTCTCTTTTTAATGCTCAGGGCACCCCTTTAGCATCACTTTTCAACATGCAGGTACTCCAATGCCACAGGTTGTGTATTATAACAAACCACGACAGCTACTGTATATCTATGGCACTCACTACTGAATTGTGCCTGTGCCTAAAGGCTGGTATACACTACATGACTTTTAAAATCTGAACAGATTTCAAACAATAGCATCGTACGCTTACTGACTTTGTAAATGGTTACAGAGACACACTGGGCATCATACACTAAATGACTGAGGATCACACATTACCAGACTTTCAAGTTGTTCCTAACATAATAAGCTCACGTAGAAACATGTGCCTTGTTGCAAGGAGACACAAAAGAAATTAAAAACACTTTAGTCAGGGTAGCTCCATATTTAATTTTTAACAGGAATGAAAACGAGGCTGTGAGGGATACAAGTTGTGTTCAATAGACTGTACCATTTAACCATTGTTCAGCTGACAAACTTGTCTTTCAGTAGACAAAACCCCAAAAACAGTTTTGAAAGTTGTGAAACGAGGCTGTGAGGGATACAAGTTGTGTTCAATAGACTGTACCGTTTAACCATTGTTCAGCTGACAAACTTGTCTTTCAGTAGACAAAACCCCAAAAACAGTTTTGAAAGTTGTGAGTTGTGAAAAGTATATGATCTAGGACCTTTACACAGTGTTTGACTGTAAGTCTATCTCCTCACAGCCTCGTTTTCATCTGTGTTAAATTCAATATAGCGTCTTACGACAGTTAGGGGAAGCTAGAGATTACGGTTTGTAAAGTTTTAAATATGGATATTTTTCTTACACAAATGCATCGATTCACTTCGGAAGGCCTTTATTAACCCCCCGGAACTGTGTGGATTACTTTTTATGGTGGATGGATGCACTTTTTTGCGCTTCAAAATCTCGGCCACCTCTCACTGCCATTATAACACTTGGAAGAAGAGCTAGGACGTTTTTTAATATAACTCAGATTGCATTTGTCTGAAAGAAGAAAGTCATATACACCTAGGAAGGCTTGAGGGTGAGTAAATCATGGGGTAATTTTCATTTTTGGTTGAACTATCCCTTTAAGGTCTATATGTGTTTTAAAATCGGCTCAAATATCAAACATGCTTTATATGCTCTGACTGGATGGAATTATATAGTCAGAAGCTTAAAAAAAAAAAAAAAGCCTTTGTTCATCATACACTATGTGATTTTCTGCAAAATTGTTGAATCCCCGACTGCCCAAAATCTGCAGACTGGCTCTGACTTTCAATAACTAATGTGTCGACACATCCAGATTGTAAAATAGAGCAAAAATCTGTGCCAAAGTCGTGTGGTATATAACAGCCTTAAATCATAATAGCCTATGCGATGTTCTATTGTTTAATTATAAAAACAGCATGTGTTAATGGCTTAATCTGAAGTAGCCTACTTATATACTCTATTGGGCATGGTGTTGATAATTGTTACTTATTTAATCATCCGACTTCTAATGTAATGTACCTTACCTTATCTTGGCATTATGTTCATCTTTAATTAATTCGTTTGCGGCTGATTTTTTTAGGAAAATGCTAATGAATATAGAAATGCATTAGCATTATGCCCTATGATGCATCTTATATGCGAGTCTGCTTTGACCAGGAAGTTGTCTTCCACAGGGACCTTATGCTGCTGGGTTGTTAGATTCACCCTCTGACCACAGCACACACACACACACACCGACTGCCTGCTTTTGAGTGACTTGCCCAACACTGCAAACTTGGTTTAATAATAATCCTGTCCTAAACTTGGCTTTGCATAAAGATGAGGAGAGCTCCAGTGCCATGCACATTCATTTCTATCAGATCTCTGGCAGTCCCTGAGAAGTTGGACTGCAGGAGAGTCACACACTGACTATTCTGGTGTCTTCAGCTCAGGCAGAGATCCAGGAATACGTTCTTGAAGAACACCCCCAGCTCTCTGCCTCCGAATCTGGCAGCACTGCTGCTGATGGCTGAAGCTTCTCTGATGTCTGCTGTATGTCAACCAAAACCACACAGCAGTGCTGGAGCAATAGAAGCTGGAAGCTTGTTTGTGGAGATGCTTTATTTGGGGAATATCTATAAGGTGCTGCTACGAGAAACATGCATTAGCATTTTCCTTTCAGTTTGAGTTGCATTCGGAGTCATTTGGTGTCTTGAGACTCTTGGAAAAGCACAGAATAACGAGCAATTCATTAAACTCTTACTATCTTGCATTTCCCTCACAAATCAATGTGCACATCTAACGAGCAAAGAGCTCTGTGAAAAGAAACAGGGCTTCAGAAGGCTGAAAAAGTCAGTAATTTATAATGCTTTGCTTTGAAACTAATAATTATGCTATTAGGGTGCATTTTGTGTTATATAATGCCCTAAAGCTTCAACATGTCTATTTTATCTTTAAAGATTAAAGTCAGAATGTGACACACATGTAACATTTAGCTGTAAACATGTAAACACTCACTGTAATTTTGAACCAAATACTTATGTATGTAGCGTTAATCTTGACAGCCAATAACTAAAAAACAGCAAATACATATTACATATTTTATCACAGTGCTTTGCTCCAGCTCCATTTTCCACCAAAATCAAGTCACAATTCGGCCTTACAAGCTTTGTTTGACCACCTGAGGCACATTTAAAGTTGGATGACTTTCTCTAGCTACATGGTAATTGTTAAGTAAAGCTAATTAGTATTAGTCATCACTGTCAAATAATAAATGAAATTACATATTCTAAAAGCATCTTACAAGGAAATTTTACATAGCTGATCCACGGCTGTTCTGAGGGGCTCCAGATTCTGTATTAAAATGAAATGGTGCATAAAAGCAGTTCTAAAACATGCTGCTCTGACCCACCGAAATGAAATGTTGTGCAGTAGACTTTGTCGTTGCATGACAATCAGTGCCGCTTTAGTTCCTGTTAGCTCACTCGGCTGTGTGCCACAATCAACAAGCGGTTGCCGGAACGAAAAGTCTAATAGCTTTGTTTGTTTTGAGAAAATGTCTGGCAGTAGGGGAAACAATAACTGTAATACTTTAAAATCATAATTTTTTGAAGTGTTTGTTCCAGGAACAATATTAATACAAAATTAAGAAAAATATCAGTAACACAAGACAACAATTTTTTTAGTGCCTTTAGTACACAACTGAACAAAATTAATTTGTATTTAATTGTAATTGAGATGGTGGGGGAATAAATCAAATAATACTGAGTGAATCTGACATTTTTTGATCAATTAAAAAGGAACATTGGATTAATTTTTCACTTTTTTTTTTTTGCATTTGGTTAGGTTTCTGGCATATCTGCCAGCTCAGAAAAGCTGAAAAGAAAACACGCAGCCAGTTTTGTTATGGGCTGTCTGAGTCTGAAACCGTAACATCCAGTGAGCTGTTTCAATTTGAAGCCGGTTTCTATGCTCACTATCATTTAAAGAGACATGCATCGAAACAGGTCGCTGTGAACAGGGTGTTGTTTTACACGACCATTGAGGAATTTTAACCAAAGTATGTTACAGACATTTCATGAAGACCCTACAGAATCATACCAACTTGTTGAAAATGGGCATCCAATGTCCCCTTTAATAGAAAAAAGTTCACACTGCTGCTAAAATTAAACGTGCTCAGTTAGTCTGGTTCTCAACACCCCCAAAAGCTTGTTCTCCATCTTTGAATCATCATGGATGAGACTAGTTCAAAGATAAGTCAACCTTTATTGAATTTGATATAATCAATTAACTCTTCAACAACTTAATTACAGATAAAAAAAATGACATATCATATTGTGCCTTACTGTATATTGTGATCTCATATAGCAGTATATTTTAGTCCATACATTTGAGAGATATGTTCTTAAATGTGACGCATATAGCAAATACATGAACACTAAATAAACACAGAAAACAGCAACTGTGAGTGGGGTAGCCAAGCTTAGTTCAATGGTGGCCATAGCCACCCCGGTCACCCCTATAGCTCCACCCATTTATTCCATTATTTTCAATAAGTGATAATACTTAATAAATAAATAAATACTTGATAAATGGAAGTGCAAAAAAAAAAAATAATTGTTTCAAGCAGGTTTCCCAAACACACCTACCATCTGCCATTGGTCAGCCAAT
Source organism: Sinocyclocheilus anshuiensis (assembly GCF_001515605.1). Taxonomy (NCBI): domain Eukaryota; kingdom Metazoa; phylum Chordata; class Actinopteri; order Cypriniformes; family Cyprinidae; genus Sinocyclocheilus; species Sinocyclocheilus anshuiensis. Next base: position 636,275 of record NW_015548201.1, on the reverse strand, counting down.
AGTCCCGCCCCAAACTCACACCACTGGTTGAGCCAATGTTGCTTTAAATGGCATACTTAAAGTTGTCTCTGCAATTCAACCTGGGAGAGAAAAAAGTATTTTAATGAAATGAAACACTTCAACTTTAAACATTAATAATAAAACAAAATAATGAATAGAGAAACATGAAATGAATAAAAAAAAGAGGAAATTATCATTTAATGTTAAGTGTAAAACAAATTTATACCTTTATTTAATCCAGACATGATTACTGTGATTTGTTATTTGAAATGCCTCTGCAAAGCTTCTGACTTGAACCAAGCTTGACACCAAATTACATTTCTGATGCTCGTCTACGGTCATCAAATAGCCTATTTCTGTCTGTTCCCAGGTCCTGTTTAAAATTTAAGGGAGACTGTGCCTTCTTCGGTTTGCGGTCCCATTGCCTCTGGAACACTTTGCTGCTCCTCATGAAATCCTTTCCCAATATTAATAATTTAATGGTTTAAAACTCATCTATCTTATAATGTGAATTTGCTGTTCACAAACCCTTTTACGGTGTAATGTGACATAAAATGTGATGCAAAGTGAAACAAGATATTCAATTAGAAAAAAAATAGTGGAACTTGATTTTATCCAGTTGATTGGATAATGAAAAGTGATGCAATTACATACAGAATGAAGCGAGAACATGAGTCTAAATTGCTATTTGGTTACTGGTTAACATTACCATTAGCCTCTGTGACATCAGTAACAAGGTCATTTCAGAGTTTATATGTATAGTTTTTGTTTAACACTGAAGTGAACCTGATTTGAAATCTCAATGTAATATAACGATGCAACAGCAATTTTGCTACATCTAAAAGCCACTTGGTTCTAAAATCTAAGTGTGAATGGGGATGATGCATCTGCAAGTAGCTGCTAGTTTCAGCATCATGATAACAATCTGTTAAGTGGCCTTGTCTCTCTGTGCCTGAGCTCAACATCCTCTTAGTAATGAGGAGTTAAAGGGGAATTGACAATCTTCTGTTGAACACTATCATGGGAGTCTATCCTTCATGCTGTGCGCTTCTACAAGACACTTCTCAAACCCTGTCCCTGTGATGTTTTAAAGCATCTCAATATCACTGTGGTCTGCCATGATAAAAGAATCCACATTTCAGTTGGAAACTTGTTGCAGCCGCAGAGTCTTTGTAGCGCACCTTATAAATGACACGGTAAATTAGAAAGTCTCAAAGGAGACGCAAAGCTGTTTGTCGAAACAACGTATTTATCTGTCTTATTTGCTTCCTTGCTTTGGTTGTTGCTATAGCAGTTGTGATTTGTTGCTATCGCTGTCTGTGTTGAAATAACGAGTGAGCGCAAACAAGCATGTGGTTTGAAGTTGATCTCTGTTGACCTGCGGTAAATTTCAGCCGTCTGGAAAAGACCGTCTGCGTCATCGCTCTCAACCTTTTCTTTTCTGTCGAGGCATGATTGACAGGAGGAATATGCGCATCATTACCATCAGCATTACTGTGACGGGCTCCCAGTGGAAGTGCGGTGTCACCTCGCCTGACTTCTCCTCTGACCTTTACTTCATTCTCTGATCGGACTCTGGCTGGGTCTTTCAAGAATGACGGCTCAGTGTACAAAGGAAAAGCAAAGAATGAGAATAGTTTTCTCAGAAAAGGGTCAGGTAAATTCATGTTTCAGAGACGTATTTTGAGATTTAAATCCTATCTGAATCAAACTATTCTGTTTTTCCTCTTACAACCTCAACAAATCGCCTACAATGATTTGAGGATCTGAGCTACTCATCTGGAATTAGGGAGTTCAGTCTTCACTCCTACTGTCTATTTATCGTTCAAGTTAATGGCATATATTTACAACCTTCTGTGAGAGCAGAACAGCTTTCATCAAGGCTAAGAGAAAGAGTTTATAGTTATTTTCAAACCCAGACAGGATCTCTGTATAGAGGCCTATATCAAGCTGACTGTGTATGGAAAGCGAGATGAGAGAGATTAGAGAGATCGTAATTCTTTTGACATTTATTATTTTTATTTACATAATTTTTCATGGCTGGAGTTCTAATTAAAACAGCAGGACTGCATATATTGGGTTGTGACGATAAGTGCGTCAGCAAAAGATACAAATCAAGTGTTTCATGTCAATTCAGTTATCAGCAAGAGTTTAGTTAATCAGCAAGGCTAGAACTGAGGTTAGGGAAATCAGTGGTTTCTTTTTCTAAATGCATATTTCAAAATGATATACATTTTACAAATAAAACAAGCATGGGCTGAAAATTGAGGGTTATTTATCAGGTTTACCTGTGTTTGGAGGCTGGATTGAGGCTTTTAGCTAAATTGCAGACCAAAAAAAGCAACTTCAATTTGTTTTGAGCAGGTACAGCCAACAGATAAAGAGATTTGAAAACCAAAGGTGTAACATGAGTATTTCTGGAAACTAAGCACAAATCATCGGTCATCTTGGACAAGTCCAAGAGTATGATATGTGATCTGCAACAGAAAATGAGGAGGTTTTAGCCCGAAGGAAGTTCTCAAGTTAAGTTTGAGATTATGAAATGTAGGAAATCTTCTGTTTGACTTTATATAGAGATTGATTTTAGCACAGTATATACACAGACAATGTCACTGTCTTGTCATGCATGTCAACAGAAAGATGATTCAAAATCTTACTCAGCATATTAGACCTTGAGGCAAAAGACGGTTACATAAGCTTAAGATACATCAATAGTGCCCTGGAGTTTCTAAAAACAACAATCTAACACCAATATCCAAGCTGATATTTCTACAGCTCAAGAAACCTGGGAGCACTGCCTGCCGCCCAACATCTCCTCACCCATCGTGGCCCCAGGCGGACTTGAAGAGCCAGCGTTCTTCTCCTGTGGAACGACAGTCTTCACAATATTAAACAACTGTGTGTAGGTACATGGAAAGAAAGAGCAGCAAGCGTTTCTGTGGAAGTTTAAAGCACCTGCTCTGCTTCAAGATGTCAGAGTAACAGAGCATATGGGAAACTGCAGCACGTTTATGAAGAAAAACATTTGCTCTCAATGAATAAGTGATGAAAGGAAAAGTGGCATGCAGCATTCGTTTTAAAAACAAATTTCACACTCTTTTTTTCTCTCTCTCTCTAACTGTAAAACAAGCTTTTACTCAATCTTGTTCCTCAGGGCAGTGCATTACAGCTCCAAATAAAGCAACACTTTGAGGGAAATGGTGTGGACCTTTTTAAATATGTGTTGTATTGACCCATGTTTGCTCTGGGAATGGGCTTAAAATCATACATGTTTTTTTTTTTGTAATAACATATTATAATCCCAGAAATAAAAGACATGCAAATTAGTTTTTCATGACACTTGCAGATGACTTAATCCAAAATGACAAATATGCACTTCATGTGATATAAATATGAAGTCTTTAAAGGAACAGTTCACCTAAAAAGAAAGATTATGTCATCATTTACTGACTCGTGTCATTTCAATCCTGTGTGACTTACTTCTCTGGAATAAGAAACTTTGAAGAATGTTATTAGTTTCTCTTTCCCATGCATGTACAATGGTGACTGAAGCATTTAAGCTTCAATTAGGATGCAAAAGCACCATAAAATATAACAGTGGTTCACAGGACTTGTGTGCTCTATTCCAAATCTTTAAAAGTCTGACATTGTAGTCGTTATTCACTGTAAATCTTGAAGTCCACCCTAAATCTTCTTGGAGCAGTTCTCGAGAGGCATGGTGATGAGTGATTCGTGAACAAATCATACAAAACTGGCACAGACCAAAATATAACAACTTAAAGCTTCAAGTATATTCAAACGAAACATTGATAAATGTATTACAACTCATTTTAAGGACAAAAAAAATAAACTAGGACACCTATGAAGCCTGGTGTTTATCACTTGCGATTTCTTCAACATTTAATCCTTATAGGTGATAGCATCACAACAGCATAAGCTGGGCGTACCATGGAGCCGAAGGTAATATAACCCTCACAGGTTAATGCGACTAATCCAATACATCCAGCTTATCAGTCTATTTAATTTTCCGCCAATGATAATTTCCAATGCATTATTTAGAGCGGTGCGTGAAAACTATCAGCTTGAAGGGCTTTGATATGTAAGGGCATGGGTAAGCATAATAACAACCTCTTTCCCTGGCAAAAGCTATATTAAATCAAATAAATAATGAATGTCACGTCTTGAATTTAATAACTTACTACAGAAAAACAATAAGCATCAGAGCACTTAAGAGCTGGTTATCATAAATCTAATCAACTAGAACTGGAAGTATGCTTTGGTATCTCTCTTACTCTAGGACCAATTCTCTGCTAGTGCTAAATAATCTAAGCTTCGCTTTGCTGAAATCCAGTGGCTTTCCAAGCACAAATATATATGCAATGTGTGCATATATATTTGGGTGCCGTCAGAATGAGAATCCAAACAGCTGATTAAAGCATCACAATCCACATTTTCGTCTCTACTGCGTCACTTTGGACGCGTGTTCACGACAGTACCATGACGCGAGCGTGTGGCAGTGCCGGCACTGACCCAGATCCGGCGTGATGACGTCATTACGCCGGGGTCAGCTCCGCCACACGCTCGCGTCATGGTACTGTCGTGAACGCCCGTCCACAAGTGTAATGTCTATTGTGTTGTAATAACTTAGTAATAACTTCTAATAACTAGTCCCCAGCATGCTTTACGTATGATTGGAGAAGAATACATATTGAAATTAAATGTTATTTTATGTGATTTTTGTACAATGTGATTTATTTATTTTTTTAGCAAAGGGAAAAAAAAACATTTAAAAGTGTTGAAGTTTTTGTGGTTACTGTTGTGCTGAAGAGAAGGTAAACTCTACTCTGACTCTATGAACAATGACAGTGCTAATGCAGTAACAAGTAATATCTTACTAGTTCATTACATTTACATGCTAAATAAGTTACAATTAGCATGTGCTATATTAGCTGTTGATTAACTGAAATAAAGACAAGATTAATTGGTTCCAGGGCTACAACTCAATTAGTCAGAACAATTTTTTTTTTCTTTTTTTTTTTGTGAGTAATCAACTTAAATTGTTCCTCTAACTCAATGTGGTTTGTTGGTTGGACAATTTCATTAGAGGTTGCAATAGCACAAAAAGATTGATGCAAACATTTACATTTTTGTTGTTGTTGAGCCAACACATTATTTTTAACTATATAATCTGCAACATGAACACTGGATATTCATTTTGAGATTTGCTAAAGATTACTCTTAATCAAAGTGCCAGAATGCTTAAACCGAGAAATTAAATGTTCAGGGAAATCAACCTACAAATGATTTACACTGTAGTAAATGCATGTCAACTAAACCTATACAAGTTCAGCCCTGAATGTAATTTTATTGACTTGACTGATGTCATGATGACCTGTGAAATAACGTGCTTTGTATTTTGACGGTTTAAAGGAAATTATAAGGAGAAAACTGTGTAAAAAAAAATTGTATTTACCTTGGAGTGCAACTGAGAACGAGCACACATACTCAGTTTCAATAGCACTCAAGTGCAATTTCCCCAAATGATACTTAGCCTAAGTATAGTAATGAAGTACAATTACTCAAGTAGCTTACACCTCTGCCTGCAGCCCCATTCCAACATTGACTGGATAGCCTTTCTAGAAGAGTGGAAGATACTCAAGGGATGGATTAATGCTTACATTAAAAAAAAAAAAAATACATCACCTTTAAATAAGAAAGAACAAATCAGCTAATCTCAGGCTCCATCTCAGCAAGGTCATGCCTTTATAAAAGCGCAATGCAGATATGGATCATTGGATGGAATATTCTTTCCTCTTCCTGGATCTGATCAACACTGCTGTCAAGCATTATCACTCGAGGAGAACTGTGTCAAATGTGTTTCACCTGCTCTCATTGCGCAGACTGAGGAAGATAAGGGAGCAAAATGCTTCTGTGAACAGACACACATCTACAAGTCCCACATACTGAGCAATCAGAAGCGTGCTCATTGTTTACGTTAGAGGAAATGAAAACACACTGTCAGACTTTATCAAGAGTTGAATTTTTACCACAGGGGTTACAGGTGAGTGACGCACTATGCTGGATGTCTGCAGACTTTCACAATCAGCAATGATTCATCGCAGACTTGGTCTTGCATAGCCAAATTTCTGACTAACTGCATAAAGTCAGATCCACAGCTAATTTTTGCCAAGAATCACCTACTTATACATAAGAGACAGTCAGGAAGAGAATATGTAAAGCAATAGAGTTTGCTTTGCTTTTATGTGTGGTTGAGGGGTGTGTTTATCTGAAGTAACTGACACTACAATAACAGATCAGTGAAAAACTCATTCAAATAATTGCACATCAGTGTCGCCGGTCAGCAATTAGTACAGAAACACTAAAGAAATTAGGAGAAATGTGTGTAGAATATGTAGTGAATTTGCTTTCGCCAACCTAGGGAGGCGAAATAGTGTAGTGATGGGTACTCACGTCACCAATGACATTATGATTTTCAGATCACATGTCACTTAAGGTGTGGTTATTATGAGTACATCAGATAAGAAAGATTGGTGGGATATCTAACTTGTAGAACCTCTTACTGTATTATCAACACAAGAGTAATAAAATACGTTTTATTAACAAAAGATAGACAAGAGTAATCAACAACTACTAAATGAATACCATAATTGAAAAAGGAATAAAGTGCATAAGTGCTTTTCTCACTTACCAAACCATTACCAGAATACCTTTGTCAATGACTACGTTTACATGGACATCAGTAATCTAATTATTTACCTTATTCTAAATAAGCCAATATTATGATTATGGTGTTTACATGAGTTGCTTTTAGAATATTCCTTTCATGTTCCCGTTTTACATGTTAGAGTACATAGTTTGATTAATGGCACACATCATTATGTCCCACGTGACGCCATCCGACGTCCCCTCCGGAATTGCACTTCAGTAATGCGACTAAAATAGGAATACTCCACATGCCTTAATTCGATTTCTGTATACTTCGAATATGACTTTAGCCGGATTAAGGTAATAAAAAATCTCTGTTTACATGGTAGATTTTTAATCAGAGTATTGTCTTAATCATATTAAAATTGGACTATTGTTGTCCATGTAAACGTACTCAATGTTACAAACGCATTAAATCCAAACATGATTGAAAAAGATTGAACAGTCATGCATGCATTAATTTGCCCATTAACAGCTAAGTTTGTGTAAGATGTAACACTACACATCGCTGTCACTGAGAATACTTATTTCTCTGAATAGGAGGGTGTGTTGTAGTTTGTATCAGTTTTTAGGTATTCATAGTTATGAATGGATTTGGATGGATCTGTGTGATCTCTCTTTGTTTCACCTACTGCTGCTGCATCCTGGAGGTCCTAAGGAATTTTTATGGCAGTCACAAGCCAAAACCTTAGGTCTCTAGGTGGGTAAAGGGCAGAACCTGCATTTTGACCAATGAGAAGTCCTATATCCTTTCCGGGCTTGGTACCAGAGATCATCTTTTTGCCCTCTAAGAGGTGTCTGGTTGCTGTCATTGCATCTTTATCTGATGGCGTTGGACAGTTTGCTTAGTCCACCATGAACCAATCAAAATGTAGCATACCTTTGTCCACTGTCGTGGTCAGAGAGGGGCCCCGTCATAAACTGGGCCATAAACTTTTTAAACTGGAATCCGAGAAGGTTGTAGGTTGTTTTAATATTGTAATGATTGCACTCTTCACCTTTAAATCAACTGAATATTTTTACACAGATCATTTTTAACATGCATTTTCTTTAGTAACAATAAAAACACTAAACTTCTTCTACTGTGTAGCCAAATGCAATGAATCCAACAAAGAAAAAGGAATGCAAAGCAATTCAAAGATTGAATCAATTCTGTTCGGCCATACTATTTCTTTCTAGACTTCCGAAATAACCGTGTTGTGGATACATCACAGTTGTACAGGTTCATTGATTATTAACCTCAGAAGAGATGTTTGTGATTGGTGTCAGGGTGTCACGCAGCAGAATTCACCTAATCTCACCCTGTTCAGTACTGCCTTATCTGCTTTTATAATGTGCACCTGTGCAGCTACTTGAAGGCACCATGACAGCGGATGTGTCCAGAATCTTCTATGTCAAAACTGAATGTGAACCTTTACAGAGGAATATTCAGCTACCTTCAGAGCTGTGGAACAGTGGGCAACATGTCATGTGGCTGTCCAATTACACTCCACTTTCATTAAAAGAAGGAAAACTAGACTGTAAATAATAATAATAAAAATAACAAAAAACATAATTTTGAAAAATCACCATTACTAATGCTCATACTTAAAATGTATAAAACTATTAAACTTCAACTCAAATGCGTACAATACACTGTTTATTATATGGACATAAATAATACTTCAAATCATGCAGCTTGTTGAGAGGTGTGATATTACTTTTGTACGTGATCAGCAGGCCCGGATTGGCTAATCGGGAGCACCGGGAAAATTCCCGGTGGGCCGGTCTGTTTTTTGGCCGCGAGGGCCGGTACTGTCATGCCACTGCTATGGGGTTGAAATATGGATGCCCATATTCAAGGCATCAAAGAAGCGTCCCGTATGAAAGCTATAACACAATTTGTCCCGTATTCGCAGGCATATGCCATATGACCACCAGACCATATGAATAACAAATTCTCAATTGATAATTAATCATTATTTTTGTGCAACATATTGTTTTATTTGTGAACGTAGCCGTTTGCTGAAGGCTTTAAGACCAATCTCTGCCGGCTGCTCCTGTTTCACAGCAAGCAGGACTCGCGCTTACGTCTGCGATTTGATTTTGACAAATCAGTTTGGGCGAATGCAATTTATTGATCATGAGCCCAAAATTTAGCAAGGCAGGAAAACATTTAATCTACCTGAGGGGAGACGTCTTTCACTATTGTAAGTTAAAGGGTTAGTTCACCCAAAAATTTAAATTAGGCTGTGTTTTACTCACCCCAGAGCCATCCTAGGTG
>NW_015548201.1:613393-626711 GCF_001515605.1 Sinocyclocheilus anshuiensis | reverse complement strand
AGAACAGTCACAGAGTTGTTGTGAAGCCAGTCCTTCGTTATTTTAGCTGTGTGCTTAGGCTCATTGTCTTGTTTGAAGGTAAAGCTTCGGCCCAGTCTGAGGTCCTGAGCATTCTGGAGAAGGTTTTCGTCCAGGATGTCCCTGTACTTGGCCGCATTCATCTTTCCTTCGATTGCAACCAGTCGTCCTGTCCCTGTAGCTGAAAAACACCCCCACAGCATGATGGTGCCACCACCATGCTTCACTGTTGGTACTGTATTGGACAGGTGATGAGCAGTGTCTGGTTTTCTCCACACATACCGCTTAGAGTTAAGGCCAAAAAGTTCTATCTTGGTCTCGTCAGACCAGAGAATCTTATTTCTCACCGTCTTGGAGTCCTTCAGGTGTTTTTTTAGCAAACTCCATGCGGGCTTTCGTGTGTCTTGCACTGAGGAGAGGCTTCTGTCGGGCCACTCTGCCATAAAGCCCCGGCTGGTGGAGGGCTGCAGTGATGGTTGGCTTTCTACAACTTTCTCCCATCTCCCGACTTCATCTCTGGAGCTCAGCCACAGTGATCTTTGTGTTCTTCTTTACCTCTCTCACCAAGGTTCTTATAGCTCAGTTTGGCCGGACGGCCAGCTCTAGGAAGGGTTCTGGTCGTCCCAAACGTCTTCCATTTAAGGATTATGGAGGCCACTGTGCTCTTAGGAACCTTAAGTGCAGCAGAAATTTTTTTGTAACCTTGGCCAGATCTGTGCCTTGCCACAATTCTGTCTCTGAGCTCTTCAGGCAGTTCCTTTGACCTCATGATTCTCATTTGCTCTGACATGCACTGTGAGCTGTAAGGTCTTATATAGACAGGTGTGTGGCTTTCTTAATCAAGTCCAATCAGTATAATCAAACACAGCTGGACTCAAATGAAGGTGTAGAACCATCTCAAGGATGATCAGAAGAAATGGACAGCACCTGAGTTAAATATATGAGTGTCACAGCAAAGGGTGTGAATACTTAGGACCATGTGATATTTCAGTTTTTCTTTTTTAATAAATCTGCAAAAATGTCAACAATTCTGTGTTTTTTCTGTCAATATGGGGTGCTGTGTGTACATTAATGAGGAAAAAAAATGAACTTAAATGATTTTAGCAAATGGCTGCAATATAACAAAGAGTGAAAAATTGAAGGGGGTCTGAATACTTTCCGTACCCACTGTATATACTGAAACTATATATATTTTTACTAGAACTTCCCTAGTAAAAAAAGTAATATATTTAAAATACATTTATTTCATACTAAGTATAGTTCAAATCTATTAACATATTTACTGACATATCGCTCAAGACTTACTATAAAATTATAATTTAAACTTTATTTGGAGTACTACTTGTGCAAAAGGCACATTTCTTAATTTTAAGTCTAAAATGTGTTTTAATGTCACTATTGATGAGGACTGAATGATCTTTGAATAATATGGGTCTTTAAAAGCAAGATATTTAAAGTGTAGCTGAAGTATACTTGCAATAATTCCACTTCAGCACAATCAAATATACTTAAGTGTATCTTCAGTTGGACTTCAGCACTGCTTCCGCACAATTAAAGTGCATTAAGTAAAACATTTGTTGTTCCATTTTAGCAGACTTTAAGTATGCCAGTTTAGTACCAAAAGTGCAATTGCAGGGTATTTTTATTATATACATAAATATGTAAATGTATTTGAAGTATACTTAGCATGAAATAAATGTATTTCAAGTGCATTTTAGTATATTTATTTTTCACTAGCATTACATTCGAGGAACATTCAGACTTTAGTTTAAGTTATATTATTCTATTTTGATCAAATCAGTTAATAAATAAATGATTGCTTTAATTATAAGACATTTACAATGTTACAGAAGATTTTTCAAAATAAATGCTGTTCTTTCGATCATTCGATTCAAAGAATCCTGAAAAATTAAAATTTTCACAAAAATATTAAGCAGCACAACTGTTTTCAACACTGATAATAACAAGTGTTTCTTGAGCACCAAATCAGCATATTAGAATGATTTCTGATGGGTCATGTGACACCGAAGACTGGAGTAATGATGCTCCAGTCTTTAACTGGATTAAAATTTAACTTCAGTATCATTCTTTTTTTTTTCTTCAACATAATTTATTACCATCACAGTAATAAATGAAATTTAAAATATATTCAAATAGAAAAGTAATTTAAAATTGTAACAATATTTCACAGTATTATTATTTTACTGTATTTTTGATTAAATACGTGCAGCAACATACACATAAATCAATAAATCAAAATATAAAGCAATATTCAATGGACTTTTTATTCATTTATTTCCATCATCATAGTAAATCCTTTGTGTGTGTGAGAGAGAGAGAAATATGCTAATTGCTAAATCTACAGCTCTAATATTTATGTATGGAATAATTGATGACGGGCCATTTAATTATTCGAAAATAATGCACACCCGAGGTGGTGATGTGACAACAACTAATTTCTTGCATGTAGGATGAATTTCTTACGCATCTCACCCCACGCCTCTGTTGCTAATTCCAAAACGTCATTTTAGACCTAGTAACGGAGGCTTGAGCCGTTGATAGCAGACTAATGCAGTTAATAATGCAGTTATGAGAAAGCGAGAGAGAGAGAGAGAGAGAGAGATTAAGCATATGTGAATCACCTGAGTCTGTGTGTCTCTCAGCAGTGTTCGGCAGCAACATCTCTACTATCGAAACTGTAAGTTCATCTGTTTGAAGAACAGTGCTATATTACCTAGCTAGTGAGAAATGTCATGAAGCTTTTAAGTTTCTAAACCATTTTACTGATATAAATATCAGAACAGCGCTGACAACACGTTTCTGTGTGCGTGTATGTTTGTGTGTGTGCGAGTGTGTGTCAGTACTGTGTGTGTGTGCATTTGAGTGGGAGAAAGAGAGTGTGCTTTCCGTACTTAATTAAACATAATTTAATTGGCAAAAACATGGAAATAATTTGTCATTTTGTATCATACGGTTTACTATATTTATTTGCTTGGTCAGTATCGTTGTGGGTTCTGGTTCTTTTGCTGTTGTAGGCTGTCAGGACCTTCGAAATAACTGAAATAATTTGGCAAAGTGATATGGACATGTAATGCTGATAAGACCTGCCTGGAACTACTTTAGCCGTGCATTTCCCTGAAAATAACTGCACACCTTAGAACGTTCGTCAACCAATCATATTCAAGCATTCAACAGCCCCATAGTATCTATCTATCTATCTATCTATCTATCTATTTTTATTATTATTTATTTATTTTTTGATGTTTTGCCTTCATTCAATTTACTGCTTAGGAGAAATTCATTCAACCCTAACCTATGATAGTATAAAATTATTGCAAATATTTTACAGATGACCTAGCGCTTGCCGGTTTTATCGGGCATTTGTCGGCGATTTCGCAAAACCTGTCGGCGAGTGAAAAATCGGGCTAAAATCGTGCAGTGTGAACTCGGCATTAGTGCAGATCTGTCAGATTCAACTGAAGACGTCAAACGTGCTCTTGTTGCTCTGGCACAATTTGGTGCCAACACTCCTGAATCTACTTACCAGACACTTCTCCGAGCATTCATTAGCAGACTCAGGTGTGTTTGTGTCAGACGGGGCACTCAGTAAATATGAATACGCTGTCACTCCATGTGGAGAAGATCCCTGGCCCCTGGTGCTCGAGGTGTAGGCCTCTGCGGTGAATCTTGTGTGAGGCAAGTACGAGATTTCTGTTGTTTGACTGGAGGAGCTGTCTGTGCGACTGAATGTAACAGATCCACGTGAGACTTGGCTGTGTTTCAGTGGGCCTGGTGAAGTGTTTGTTTTTCCAAGACAGAGTGAGGTTAATGAGACAGTTGGTAGAGAGCCAAAACACGTCTCGCTCTTCTTTCCTCTCTTGTTTACTTGCCATTGAATAATGCATGTATGACAGTTAGCATCACATGATAGTCCTGCATGTTTCCACAAAGAGCCATTTCTCATTTGTTTGTGGTCTTGCAGAAGACGTGTTTTACTTTGACAGTGGACAGTCTTGCGGAACAGATGAGTGTTGTTTTAGCTGACCTGCCAATAAAACACAAAGACATAGAGGCCTTTTGAGGAGACTTTGTGATGTTCAGTTCAGAATCTTTAAAGAGAACGTTAGCTTGTTTACCTCCTACTCTAAACGTGGCTGAGGACTTCAACAGAGTTGTGTTTTGCTTTGAATCAGGACATTATTATGCAGTTTCACCTTGCGTGACTTCATTCTGAAAAGGTTCCTCTCTGTGTAACTCTCAATAGGATTGACAAGCACTATAACAAAACAAGTTAAGACAGCCATTAACTGTACATTAATAGGGTTTTCGACCTTCAAAACATTGGGGAGGTGAATTGCTCGCAACCGGTTCCTGCTAATCTGGCATTAAACGGTCGAGCGCCGACTTCATGAGGCGTTCGAAATGAGCTTGAGCCGAGTGGACGAGGGGTTGACCTCCAGGCACTGGCACTTTGCTCAACACTTTGGATAAAAGGTGACATATTGTAAGCTTTAAGTGCTGCCCAGGATGGAGAAAATAATTGGTTTCAAAGGGAAGACTGCATGCAGCCAGATTCCTGCCCCTTGATTTTTTTCCACTAACAGGTCTTTCGAGAGGTACCCTCATCAGTCTAGCTGATGACAGATCGTTGAAGTATTCCTTTTTGCTCTCTGTATTCAAATAACAGCTGTCATTGTAAGAATGCTTCAAAGTGTTCTTATAAGCTTATCTGTCTTTCAACATTGGGTCTCAGTTCCCATTTCAGCACGGTTCAGGGTGTTGACTCTTATATTTCCAATGGAAAATAAGAGATTTTCCTAATCTTTACGTCTTGAAACACTTTTTGTTCTTTTTCCCAAAACTGCCCTGTTGGCCTTTTGTATATTGTAAGGTCTCCCTCCATTTTACATCTCTGTAATATTTCCCTCACTGACTCATTAAGTTTTTATTGTCCAGCCAGTTTTTTTCCCCCTAATTGCTTTCTTCAGTTATTTTTGTGATCTGGATTCATGCCACTACTTTGCAAGGCCTTAATTAGCACACACACACACACACAATTCTTATTTTTTTTTAAATCTGTAGCCTTAATGCACATTAATTTTATTCTGCTTAGGTGAAACATTATAACATGCTATTCAGATAATATTATAATATTACAATGTCACAAGCATCCCTAGGTCATATTTTGTGCCATCAGGGGAAAAAATGTGGAAAATTAGGGATGCACCGATACCACTTTTTCCAGTGCAATCCACTCAGCGTGCTTTGCTTACCAGCTTGCGCACACCAGCTATACAGGCATTAATACTGAATGTTTAACATTATATTCATTGCATACATATACTTCGTAGGCATCTTTAATCTCTAATAACTCCATTCTGCTGTCTGTTGTTCTGTTGTCGGTGTTTCTTTGTCTGAATACGGAATGATCACATGCTGTGTGGTATCGGCATTTGGTATCAGTGCATCCCTAAAAATGATATTTGGCTTCAAGAAAATGTATTTCAGGACTACTGAATTTTTGTGTTTTCTGACATTATTTTATTGAAAATGAAGTAAATGTTCCCCATACAGTTAATACTGCAATACAAATTACTACTACTACTACTGTTACTATTATTATTATTATTATTTATTAGTACCTCCATTAAGAAAATTTGCAGGATGAATAAAACTTGCAAAGGAAACATGGCACAAAAAATAAGTGTAAAAAAAATAAGAGGAAAAATATTTATTTTAGTGTCTATTTTAGGACTACGTAAAAGGATTAGTCTTGACTGAAGTCATTATAAATGCGAGATTAAAATTTGTTAAATTTCAAGAAAAATGTTGAAATAAAATGTTGAGAATTAAATAATTAAATTTCGAGAATAAAGTTGTTTCAAGAAAAAAAGTTGAAATAAAATGTTGAGAATAAACAGACTGGTGTCATGTTCATTTTATCTCATTGGACAGTGTTAGTCTGCGTCTGAAGTGGCACAGGTCATATAGAGCAATGTTTGTGGATGAAGCAAATGCAATCTACCAGAGTTCGAATCCACCATTTGCCGAACTCACTCTTCTTCTTTTTCATCACGTCGGATGCCATTTACACTAAGTGGCAACAGCAGCATTTTTAGAGATGTGCTATTTACACTAAGTGAAAATAGCGATTCTATTTATGCTGTAAAAGTAGCAGATCTTTGCAATAAGTGTAAATAATTAGATGCTATTTATACTTATAAATAGTGACAGATACTATTTGCACCTCAGAATTGTTGTACATTAACAGGATGCAATAATAACAGAGTGTAAATGATTTTATTTATTAAAATGATTAAATAAACGCTACCTTATTGGTATACAAAGCCCTCCATATAGCCTACCTACACCTAAACCTACCCAATTAATACATCATTATTAAACACTCGTTAGGCAATTGATTTCCACTTTTCCGATGTGATGAAAAAAGGAAGAAGAGCGAGTTTGGCAAAAGGTGGATTTGAACTCGTCGAGTTTTTTCTCGAAAGACAATGAATTTTTTCTCGTAATTTAATTTTTTTAATTAAAATTTAAGTTTAAGTTTAATCTCGCATTATAATGACTTTAATCTCAAGATGGTTTTATTTTTTTTATTATTGCTTGGCCCTAATCCACTTCCGTATCTATAGAACCACTGATTTTGTGTTTTATAACATTATTTTCATGACAACTAAGCAAAATTTCCTCAACCTAGTTCTCATTATTGTTATTTAAAAAAAAAAATAAATAAATAAAATGCTGTAATATGCAAAGATTATAATTTTTTATTTGTGGGCCTTAATTACCCCCAAATCACTTTCTATTTTCCAATTAAACTTCTTTCTTTGAGTGTTTAAGGTCCAAATACACATCTGCTTTATTCCGTGTCTGTTATTATCTGACTCTGTGCTTTTTGTACCGTATGCTGTTGTTTTTAAATAATTATATAGCAGCAAACCCATTTCTTTTACTCAGATGCGAGTAATTATTCATCTTTGCACATTGCTGATTTAGGTCTTTTGAACCACACCACTAGCTTAATGTTTTATGCCTTTGGATAGCCAAATCTCTTACTTTTATTGATTTTAAAAAGCATTAGTCTTAAATTCTTCTCTTTGCAAGCGCTGATATCCGGTGCCCTTGTTTTAGAATTGTTTCAGACGAGCTGTCGGGAGTCGAGGAGTGGATCAGTCAAAGACATTAGCGCAAGCATTCATCAGCCACTTAATTTACACCGGTTTCTGCTGCGTAAGACAGACAGCCAAGAAACACAGTGTTACATCAATCTTCCTGCTGGCTGACTTAAGTGTCCCTGCGAGCCAGAGGAACATCTCCTCTCCTTTCCTCCCTCCAGTGGCGTCTTGCCTGAAAATAAACCACACTGCCCCAAACGAGGCCCCGCTGTTACTGTCGATACTGATCTCACTGAAATTGAGAAAATGTTAAATGGATTAATCCAGTTTGCCTGTCTGAACATGAGGACAAACACGGGGCCTCTTCTCTGGGCTGGAAAGTATGCCACTAATTGCCTGTAATACGACAGGGCTGGTAACCCACTGGCATCACCCCCCAGTGGCCGTATGGACCCCCTTTTGAGTCGCATCACACTCCATTGGCCAACTTAGCCTTGACGGAGCCATCCACTGGAAACGGGCCACTCGAGGCACTGACGACTGCTTCATTCCCAATGCGGCTTCGTTTCCAGTGAGAATCCGAGTGTGTGTAGGAGGGAAGCAACCTGGCAATCTGCATGCAGGATTGCCAGAAGAACAGTGTTGGGGAGGGCAAGGTCTACCTTCATTTGATGTGTATTCCACTCAGTTATCGATTATAAAGTTGCATAACTGAAGAAAAGATTACATGGATTGAATTTTTTTCCCCATCTGCTTTAAGACACCTGATCTGGGGTTGCTAGGTAACACATTGTACCGGGATGTTTGATGTGTGTGCTCTTTGCAAATTGCTTTGATCCCCGGCCTAGACACTGACAGTCTCATCCTCAGAATTGCCTTCTCTGGGTGCATTTGGCACTTCATATTTCTGTGGAGGTAACTACATTTGAAAGCTGAAAGTGTGATAAAATAACTACCTTGTTAGGCCGGGAAAGAAGGGAAAAGCATGTAGGAAAAAAGGAAGAGTTGGTTTGTGAACAGCATGTCTGCTCATTAATGAAGCACACGGACTGTCACTGATTGGCTGTGCCACACGTCTACTTCCAACCAAACTTTCATCTACCATCAGAAAACATGCACATGTGTCATGTCAGTGCAACTTGGATGCAAATCAATGCATAAACATTGTGCCCCGATCAAACAGAAAACTTTCTTTGAAACTTAGAGAGCTTTTGATATTATCTTGCTCTACAATCAGTGCTCTGCTCTTTTTTTTCTTGCATCACATTCTGTACATCAGGTTTGCTCTGTTCGATAAAATGGGACATTAAAAACATGTGAAATAACTCTGTCTCCTTCCCACGGCTTTTATCTGGCTCTCACTCCTGAAAACATGTTTTTTGGCATTATTTTTATTTTTTATTTTTTTTAACTAATGGAGCCTAGATTCATTAATGAGTGTTTTGTAGAACAGCCCTTCTTTAGATGTATCATCTTTGTGTGGGCTATGCTGCCTGCTGTGAGCATAATGCAGGTTCTAACAGGTTTTTAAATATAAAATTACTGAGCATTCTTAAAGCGCTCCCCTGCAGATAACCCGGAGATAAACATTCTTTGAGACTGTTTCAAGTTAGTGGGGGGTCTCTGCTAAATAGCATATTGTTATTCATTGCTGATTAGGCTGCTTCAAATGCAATACTAATTAAGATCATTTATCAATTCATGAGATTGATGTTTAAAGCAATATTTGACATTTTATTTTCTGCTGCGGTTTTGTTTGGATATGCCAGTAGGTGGCAACATGGAACTGCCTTTAAGATTGAGTAATTGAATCATTCATAAATGTTTAATTTAAATCACTGATTCATTTAGGAACTAAATGAAACAAGTGACTCAATTTATAAGAGAGGCGTTGAATCATCCAATCTGCTTTGTTCAAAACAACTGATACATTTAGGAATGAAACAAGTGACCGTCTATATGAGTGATTCATTGATTCATTCACTCAACCGATTCAGTATTAACCTGTTGTGTATGTATAAATTAAATGTCGTATAATGTGATAAAAAGAATTCCTGTTTCCTTATAAATGAATAAATTGTATAATGCAAAAAAAAGTTCTCTTTACTGCAATATAAAAAAGCTATTATTAAAATATAAAAGTATTTCTTTGTAATATTTTAGTACTGCCGTTTATGCAATAAATGTAAAAATTGTATTAAATACAGCAAAATACTGTATATTTACATCCTTTATGCTAATTTAAATTACAGTATTTTAGATGTTCATTTGAAAATGTCACAATATAAAAAAAAAGTAATTTTAGACTGTTTTTCAGTGCTTGTATCTCAGTTCATAAGTGCTTCTCACGTGCTATTAAGGTCCTGTGAGCAGAAGTTTAAAATGAAGGATTCTGACAGACCCTCATGCCAGCAGCTGGAGTCTACATCTGCACCTAACAGGCAAATTAAGCGCATTTCATTTCTCCAGGTATCAAGGGAACTGCAGGAGGATTAAGAGCAAACCCAATGAAATGCTGATGAAAATAATTTCCTGCCACTGCTGAAAATGCCAGGGCAGTTTAATGAATCAAACAATTTTGCCATCATTTAATTCAGAGCTATTTCTGCTTATGCTTCGCTTAATCAATGCTGGTACAGTTGGGACTCCAAAGCAGTTGGAAACCATTTTTAATAAAGAAATGGTTTTAAATAAGGATGAAAGAGAGGTGATTAAATCAATGATGCACTACCAGTTCCCTAGCACAACAGTAAAACTCCAAATTGCCAAAAATAAAACGTGATCTGTATGTTTAATAAAAAGATAACAGAGATAGGACAGGAAATTAGAGATAGATGGAATGGGATCAGAAAAATGTCACAAGATGGACTGGCAAGTTCACTGACAAGCTACACAAAATCGCGTTCAAAATCGGCAATGAATCGCCTGCGAATTTGAACGCGATTTTGTGTAGCTTGTCAGTGATCTACGGCTCTGTGTAGTAAATGCCGCTCTATCTGAAAGCACGTGCTGGAGATTTACTACTAATCACCAGAAGCGGCTTTACTGACGAGATGCGCATGAAAATCACATTCGATTTTTTGCCCAGCCCTAGCTCTTGTGTTGACAAAGATGCGATGTGGGTAGTGGAATAGGAAAAAATGCAGGAAGATGGGAGTTGAACTTCTTTTAAGAATGCCGTTTCATGCATGAGATGCTGCAAAAGATGCAATATTTTTTTTTGCCATATCGCCCAGCCCTATTGACAATCAAATCTTGCAAAACTAATATTAGTGCTTTTATTTTGTTTCTTAATAAGTAAGCTTCTGAACACCAGACAATAGAACACTGTAACAACGTTCGTAGGTCGGTAAGAAGGAGGTGGGAACCGGCGAACATTTAAGATTTTAATAAAATAAACAAACACAAAATGAAAGTAAAGCGGCAGCCCCTCGCAGACGACTGCCGCACACAAAACACAAAATAAAGTCCAGGCCTGGTCCTCTCTCATCCAACACTGTCGTCCCTCCTCCTTTTATCCTTCCGGAGCTCCTCCGTGGGACTCGAGACCGGTGAGTGGCGCAGGTGTCGTGCGTTAGCATTTACTCCACCGGCCTCGCTCCGTTCCCACGGCTCTCGGCCCCGCCCCTCTCATCACAAACATCTTTATTGCTTGAAGGCTAAGATATTAAGTAAGAATGTCCCACATCCGAATTTGAAGGTAACTCTGCCTAAACACCCTACAGCTTTTGAAGAAAAGGCTTGAATTTTCTAGGGGTTGATAGAGTCTTTAGGGGTGACATTGCTTCCCATTTTGCTGTCTTATTATGATATTACCTGCCTAAAACAATCTAAATGTCTGAGCAGCGTGCTCTGATCATTAGCTTGCCGCTGTCAGTGAGGTTGATGCCGTTTGTAGTGTGACAGCACAAAAAAATCTCCCCAGTCGGGAAAAACATGATTGACAAGTTGTGGGATTGCACACAAACTCACAATACTTACAGCTGTCGTCAATAATTTGCCCAAACTAACACCGACTAATCATGAACATGGGAACAAGGCACATCCACTGTTTGCTTGATTGCTATATTGGTCTGAATGACAAATTGGCTGCAGACTCTACTGCCAAATCATTGCTGAGAGTAAGAAAAAGAAAAAGAAAAAAAAAAAGAGGAATGGCTTGCAAGGTTGTTTCCATGCAATATTAATTCACATCTGAGAATACAGCAGCTTCAAGTTGTTTTAGATCAAAAGCTTTTTTTCTTAAGCATCAGGGGAAAGTGTGTTTAAGTGTGGAGGAGGACTGCGCAGGCAGCTCTCTGTCTTTGATATTTCAGCGCATATCAGATGCCAGCCATGTAGACTGTGCTTTGCATATACTCTTATGCATGTTCTGTCTCCTGCTCAGAGAAATCTGCCTCTGTCAGCTACCTGGGGGCATAGTACAGTATTACAGTGAGCTTGAATCCAATTTTCATGTCACCCAAAGTGCCTTGTGTATTGTAGTACATTGGCAACGGTGCACATGCTTTACACGTAGCCTCTGTCATTCTTCGCTTTCTTTTCCTCCACGCTTACATAATCACTTAAGTGTTACGCTGTCTCGGCTCCCTATTGAAGCTCAATTTATAATTAAATAATCTCTAAGCAATCTTTTGTCTTATATGGTTCAGAGCTTGCAGATCCTCTCGAACACCGGAACAGATAAAATGTTGTTTGCTTACATTCTCATACCAACGAGCGTCAAAACAAACGATTGTTTTCCTTCTAATTTTCAAAGCTCATCCGTGTAAGGTGAAAACCAACTGAAGTGAAATATTCACCACAGCAGACACATTACATTTTCAACAGTGCATGACACAGGCAATGCGAATGGCACATCCTTTGAATACTGAGACAGCTACGAGACAGACACAATGGCATTGACGTACATCCAAATTATCGTAATTCTAAACCTAACGCACCAGTTTTCGAAATTAACTGTTCCATTATGGGCCAATATTCCGCAAAATCATAATCCAAATAATTGAGATTGAGAAATTATGTGTATTGTTTGCCTGTGCAAATGGCATTCTGAGTGGTTGCTAGGGCATTGCTATGTGCTTGCCAGGTTGTTTGGGTGCTTCTGGATGCACCACTAATTAGCTCTAGAAATAGAACGTTTAGAATTAATAACAGTTACAAATAAAATCGGAGGAACTCATTAGGCATTATTTCAAGCCCCCTTAATTTCTGACCCTGGGACACAGATATAAACGTAAATCTACACTGTACCCAGAAATTCACAGTGATTTATTAATGGAAATGTAATCCCTTTAAAAGTCATTATGTTCTCTCTTTACATAGCATTTCATGAGAATTTCTTTCAGATATTCCGAATCATGATGCATTTTCAATGTTTTCATAACAGACGTGCAAAAGCAACCGTAACCCCTTGTGTAGTGTAATATTTAATTAAACTGTTGTGAGACTTGTTGAAAGAATGTCACGGGGAGATAGACGTGTTGAAGAAAACACCCGAGATGAAAGATCATGCATCTGCGGAATTACATACTTAATGAGGTTATTCTACCTCTTGCTGGATGTTTTTCAGACTTTTTCCAAATGAAGAGATTCACACGCTTCAAGCCTGCTTTAGCCAATATCCCATGGTGTTTTTGTAAACACACTGCATTTCATATTTGATTTATGCCTCCCACTTGGAGTTAATTTTTTGCTTCAAAGGAAATTTGTATATATATTTTTTTTACTTCTGGGTGGTAAATGAAAATATTACGCTTTTATGTATATAATACAACTCTATATCATTAAGTCAAGAACATGTCTGCCCTAAGTATTACAAGCAAAAAATAAAAACCTGAGTGTTGTTTGAAGGGGCATCTTGCAAAACTATACTTTTATATATAGGGTTTAAAGGGGTCATATGATGTTGCTAAAGAGAACATTATTCTGTGTATTTGGTGTAATGAAATGTGTTAAAGAGATATTCTTTATAAATAGGGATGCACCGAAAGGAAAATTCTTGGCCGAAGCCGAAACCGAACAAAATTAAACACAGGGCCGAAAGCCGAATACCGAACCCGGAGTTTTTTTCCCCATGTATTTTGCCTTTTTTTCACCATTGCATGAATTAAAAGGCCAAAATGTGCTTTTTACTGTTTTGTCTTGCTTTTCAAAGAAAAAAATCA